>NC_091176.1:7001113-7091113 GCF_040958095.1 Procambarus clarkii | reverse complement strand
CTACCTACACCTGCGTGTGGGCGGGTATGGTGGGTATCATCACTACCTACACTTGCGTGTGGGCGGGTATGGTGGGTAACATCACTACCTACACCTGTGTGTGGGCGGGTATGGTGGGTATCATCACTACCTACACCTGCGTGTGGGCGGGTATGGTGGGTAACATCACTACCTACACCTGAGTGTGGGCGGGTATGGTGGGTAACATCACTACCTACACCTGAGTGTGGGCGGGTATGGTGGGTAACATCACTACCTACACCTGCGTGTGGGCGGGTATGGTGGGTAACATCACTACCTACACCTGAGTGTGGGCGGGTATGGTGGGTATCATCACTACCTACACCTGTGTGTGGGCGGGTATGGTGGGTAACATCACTACCTACACCTGAGTGTGGGCGGGTATGGTGGGTAACATCACTACCTACACCTGCGTGTGGGCGGGTATGGTGGGTATCATCACTACCTACACCTGCGTGTGGGCGGGTATGGTGGGTAACATCACTACCTACACCTGAGTGTGGGCGGGTATGGTGGGTAACATCACTACCTACACCTGAGTGTGGGCGGGTATGGTTGGTAACATCACTACACACCTGCATGTGGGCGGGTATGGTGGGTATCATCACTACCTACACCTGAGTGTGGGTGGGTATGGTGGGTAACATCACTACACACCTGCATGTGGGCGGGTATGGTGGGTATCATCACTACCTACACCTGAGTGTAGGTGGGTATGGTGGGTAACATCACTACACACCTGCATGTGGGCAGGTAACTTCAATTTCTACACTTGACATTCAAGACATTAACCGTCATTGGGTTACACAATATTATATGGGGATATTAATAGGGTATTAAAAGTATCAACACAAGACAGAACACGAAACAATGGGTATAAATTGGATAAATTTAGATTTAGGAAAGACTTCGGTAAATACTGGTTCGGTAACAGGGTTGTTGATTTGTGGAACTAATTACCGTGTAACGTGGTGGAGGTGGGGTCCCAAGATTGTTTCAAGCGCGGGTTGGACATGCATATGAGTGGGAGTGGGTGGTTATTGATAGATAGGAGCTGCCTTGTATGGGCAAATAGGCCTTCTGCTTTTGAACATGCTCTTGCTGAACACCAAGAACATGTTATCATAAATACAGATTCAAGAACTGCCATTGAAACCTTGCAACAAGAACACATCCGTGACAACATCCATCTGATAACAAACGTCATATCATTAATGCAAAAACTCAAACATCAAGGTTGTCGGGTACTTATCAACTGGATGCCAAGTCATGTGGGAATAATAGGAAATGACATTGCACACAAAGCTGCAAAACTTGCAACTAAGAGAAGAAATATAGACATTTAAATACCACAGAGTCTATCACAGATTAAGAAAGTAATTAGAAATAGAGCAATGCAGAAGATGTACAGTGACCACAACACAGCAGTTGCAACATCAGGGTCTGCGGGTTGGTACAAGAATTCTATGAACTACGAACCACTTATTTTGATGAAAAAGAACAGTAGAACAACAGAAGGACACTTACATAGCACCAGGCTTGGATAAACATGTCAATGGGAAATAAGATTACAGGTTCCAGAATATGAAAGGAGATGTCAGCACTGTGGAGAAATGCCCGACAGACCACTGGAACATTAACTAACACAGTGCACAGTTACATCCACAACAGACCACTGGAACATTATCTAACACAGTGCACAGTTACAAACTCATTAAGATTTCAACTTAGATTCAACAGAGCTGGAGAAGTTGTTAAACACACAGGGGCAAAATCGTATTGAAGCGACCATACGAGTCATAAATACTCGCATTCCGCCTAAGTAAAACAGAAACAAGCAACACTTAGCGGGCCAGCCATAGACTTCGGTCCACGCAGGAATTTCCCTGAAAAAAATACATTTGTGTGTGGGCGGGTATGGTGGGTAACATCACTACCTACACCTGCGTGTGGGCGGGTATGGTGGGTAACATCACTACCTACACCTGCGTGTGGGTGGGTATGGTGGGTAACATCACTCCCTACACCTGCGTGTGGGTGGGTATGGTGGGTAACATCACTCCCTACACCTGCGTGTGGGTGGGTATGGTGGGTAACATCACTCCCTTCACCTGCGTGTGGGCGGGTATGGTGGGTAACATCACTACCTACACCTGCGTGTGGGCGGGTATCTGGTAAAATCTGGGATTGCACGTAGGGGCACAAGCCATAGAAGCTCCCCCGCAGGTCTAGTGGAGCTTGTGCTCGAGAAACGTTTTAAGCTCATCACGGCCCAGTTGGTAGTGCGTGTCTCTGGGAAGGGTAGAAAAGCGGGTGCAAACCCATCCATTGCCATAATATTTTTTCATATTTATTTTATTTATTTATTTATTTATATATATACAAGAAGGTACATTGGGTTTGTGAGAATACATTGGATAGTACAGTATTTACATTCTTGTAAAGCCACTAGTACGCACAGCGTTTCGGGCAGGTCCTTAATCTAGCAGATAATTTTAAGTAGGTAATTTCAATCAGAATTGATAAATGATAAAGATACATTACAAGAGGAAAATGAGATGAGAGAGATAAGTAGGTATATTAAAGCACATTGTTATATTAAAGCTCTGATTAATTACATTGACAGCGTGATTAGTAATTTAAACAAAGTTAATAGACACCAAACAGCAGATTGACAGCACATATAAGACAGCAATGATCACAATGGTAAAGATGTTCAGATTGGGTACATAAAGATTGGGAGACTGGGTAGCAAAAGATACAGATAAACAAGATTTAGAAACACCATACAACAGATTGGCAGCACATATAAGAAAACAGCAATGATCACAATGGTAAAGATGTTCAAATTGGGAACATAAAGGTTGGGAGATTGGGTAGCAATTGATACAGTGCAATTTTAAGGCAAAAAGTGAAAAACTATGAAGATGAAATTAGGTACTTTTTAGTATTGATTTTGAATGATGTAAAAGTTGGACAGCTTTTCAATTCAGTAGGGAGTGAGTTCCATAAACTGGGTCCCTTTATTTGCATAGAGTGTTTACACAGATTAAGTTTAACTCTGGGGATATCAAAGAGATATTTATTTCTGGTGTGGTGATAATGGGTCCTATTACATCTGTCCAAGAAGAGTTTCAGACAAGGATTTGCATTTAAGAACAGGGTTTTGTAAATGTAGTTGACACAAGAGAATTTGTGGAGTGAGATTATGTTTAGCATGTTTAGGGAGTTAAACAAGGGGGCTGAGTGTTGTCTGAAAGCAGAATTTGATATTATTCTGATAGCAGATTTTTGCTGAATGATGATGGACTTGAGGTGGTTTGCAGTGGTTGAACCCCATGCACAGATACCATAGTTGAGATAGGGATAGATTAGTGCATAATATAGAGAGATGAGAGCAGAGTTAGGAACATAATATCTGATTTTAGAGAGTATACCAACTGTTTTAGAGACTTTCTTAGTTATGTGTTGTATGTGGGTACTGAAGTTGAGTCTCTTGTCTAGGAATATGCCAAGAAACTTTCCATCATTCTTATTGCTAATGTTTACATTGTCAATCTGAAGCTGAATTGCATTTGTAGATTTGCTTCCAAATAGGATGTAGTAGGTCTTTTCTATGTTAAGTGTTAGTTTGTTGGTTGACATCCATAAGTGGACTTTTTTTAGTTCATTATTAACAACACCATTTAGTGTATGTGGGTTGGGGTTGGAGTAGATGAGGGTAGTATCATCAGCAAACAAATAATAATAATAATAATAATAATAATAATAATAATTTTTATTTAGGCAAAGGTACATACATAAAGAGATTTTACAAAGTTTGTTGGCTTTATAGATAAGAGCTAGTACATACAATGCCTAAAGCCACTATTACGCAAAGCGTTTCGGGCAGACAAAATAGGTTTCAGAATGTTAGAGACATTAGGCAGATCATTAATGTATATAAGAAAAAGAAGAGGTCCCAAGATGCTGCCCTGTGGCACTCCAACAGTTATTGGTAGAATGGGAGAGATTATATTATTGATGGCTACACATTGGTGTCTATCACTAAGATAGGATTGGATATAGTCCAGTGCATGGCCTCGGATTCCATAATGATGGAGTTTACTTAAGAGGTAATCGTGATTAACAGTATCAAAGGCCTTTCTCAGGTCAATGAAGAGTCCAATTGGAAACTCATTTTTGTCAAGAGCTGAGTAAATTATATCAAGGAGACTAATAATTGCATCGTTGGTACTCTTTTGAGAGCGGAATCCAAACTGACAGGGGCTAAGAATGTCGAATTTTACGAGATAGGAGTAGAGCTGTTTGTAGATAATTTTTTCAAATATTTTTGATAGTATGGGTAGGTTCGATATTGGTCTATAGTTGTTTATGTCTGACGGATTACCTCCTTTATGAACTGGCGTTACTCTTGCTTTTTTAAGGATATCAGGGAAGGTATGACACTCAAGGGATTTGTTGAACAGCAGAGCTATAGGTGGCGCAAGGGCATGGGAGGCGCTCTTGTATACAATGGATGGGATTTCACTGATGTTCCCAGCTTTGGTTTTTAGTGAGTGTATGATGGACACAACATCTGACGGGCTGACTGGTGAGAGGAGAAGAGAGTTTGGATAGCTGCCTGAGAGATATGTGTTGATATGTGTCTGAGTCTGTGGGATTTTACTTGCAAGGTTAGCACCAAGGTTAGCACCAAGGTTAGCATATATTCACAAGTAGTTGTGTGTGAGTAATTGACAATAGATGTAACGTATATTCATGTTTATATGAATAGTAAGTATGGACTAGAATATGTGCACACATTAAGGTGGATGCGCACATGATGATATGTGGACGGATGTGTATGGTAGTGGCTGGAACATGTTCATGTGGGGGTTGTAGGTAAGTGTATAGTTGATGTTAACATGAACACACGTGTCTCTGGATGCAGGCGAATATTCAAAACAGTTTTCATAACAATTCATGAATAAGTAAACAAGGCACTGAAATTTGGAATATGAATAACATATATTTAGATATAAGTAACAACTAAAGCTTAATTCTTGGTGACCTGGTGCAGGTGTGTGGCCGACAACGAGCTCGGCAACTCCACCTCTCCAGCCCTCAGCTTCATCGTTACTGGTGAGACACTCAATGCTTTATTTCCTACTTCCTGAATATGCTCCAACAATTATTAATGCTGCTTTATTATGTAAAATTAAGGATGAATAAAATTATAAAGCATTCTTACAAAATAAATATTAGTAGTAAATGTACAAAAGTTTGTAAGGTCAATATTGTTTCGTTGTGCAGATGGTGAATATGTACACCGGAGTGTGTCCCTGGAGGCGGAGGTGAACGGAGAGTCGCAGCGCCACCAGAACCTGCAGGTCCTGGAGGGCGACAACCTCACCTTCCGCTGTCGAAGCATTAAGGTGCTCGCCGCTGGGGCTTTACAGTGGAAGCTCAATGGTCATCCCCTCACAGACCGCGACAAGAGGGAATGGAAACTTAATGTGAAGAGTGAGTTATTTAATGTCATTTATGTTGGTAAATAGGAAGAGTATTATAAGTAAAATAGATTATATAAATGCACTTTCGTGCACAGAAACTGTATATATTATTGCATTAACTATTAGCTGAATATAAAATTAAGGGATACAAATTATTTCACCCTGAATGCAGAATGTCTCAAAGAGATCATCATTTCTAGCCACTGTTACGGAATTCTGCCTGGTTTTCCCTATTCCTGCATATAAGAGTCATTATTCCCTGTTTGTACATATCTATAAGAAGTCGTGGTTGATTTTATGACACTTGAGAGGAAGCATAATGTTGCAGTGTGAAGAAATTCAATTTTATGTTTATTTGGGCTGAGGCTATGAGACGAGACCGTCATCAATTATGGTGGAGTAAACCGAGGGGGGAGGCATTCACAGGTGCATTCTGGGTATGGCACTAGGCGTGGCATGATTGGTCGGCGGCTGGGGCTTGGCTGCGATGACCAATGGCGTCGCACTTCGGCCGTGACGTAGCATAACGTCAGGCGCCCCTGCAGCGGAAGGCGGGAGTCTGAGACACTTGCTACCAGGTGTCTCTTCGTAGGTATACTTCTCTTTCTGTAAAGGTGGTCTTGTCCTTTCTCTTATCGCTGTTGCAGGACTGTCATCTTATGAGGAATACTGCCGTCTTATATCGTGCGGTGCTGGCGGACACGCTACAGCTTGCTTATGGCATAGAGGTTACTTCTGCGCCATTTTGCAAGCTGTCTCGGGGTGTTGTTTCACCTGCGGCCTGCTCATGCACTGCCTGAGCCGTCCTGGTTGTTGGACAGGGTGCTCTCTTATCTCTCTTCCCCTGTTTAGGATTGTCTCTCCGAGGCTCTTTTTCTGTTGGCATTGGCCTCTGGGGGTCGGGTCGGGAGCTTCATGCTCTTCTCTGGCGCAGTGGTTTCTGCTCTTTTGGCTCTGCTGATAGGTTTGTTCATTTGCAGCCGTCTCCTTCTTTTCTTGCAAAGAATGAGACGGCTGCTTTCCGGAAGGGTCCTTTGGGTTGTTGATGGTTGGTCAGGTCGGGGGTGCATCATGTGTTGTGTCCGGTTGCAGCTTTTCGCCGTTATTTGCACGCCACGGCTTCTGTGTCTGGGGATGTGCTTTGGGTTCATCCAGTTTCCCTTCTTCCCTGATCCAGGGTTTGGGTCTCCCAGGTCGTCAGCAGGGTTATTCGTTCAAGCCAGCCTGTGGTCTACCCCCGTACCCATGACATTCGTAAGTTTGCTGCTCTTGCTGCCGTCTTCGGTAACATGTCATGGGCTGACATTTGGGAGCGGGGTTTTTGGCAGTGGAACAGGGTGCTGGCTGCACGCTACATGGTCAATGTTCCGTGGCCTAGTCGGGCCTGTATCGTTTTCGGTTGCAGCCAGTTGTCTCGACTTCGCATTGAGGGATGAGTGCCGACCGCCTCCCTGGTAAGTCCCTATTGCTTTCTTCTTTTGGTAAGCAGCTCTAGGGAGCCGAAGGGGCTTTCCCCAGAAAACCAGGGTTGAATGTAATGAAACACCATTTTCTGGATGAAACCCAGAGGCTTCCCGGCATCCTTCCCTCCCTCTGGTTAGCGTTTTTTCGTGTGTTTTTTGACATCCAACCTCAGAACTGGGGTGTGGGTAGCCGACGTCAGGAGTCTGGGGCTCCCCCTCCCCGGGAGGGGTAAGGGAAAAACTGCACAGACGGCGGTGCAGTAACGTGGTGACATCATACTCATTTGTTTGTTTTCCTTTGGGGAGTTCTGTCCACTCGTTTGACTTTTAGTGGTAATTTCAACCACAATAGTTTTGTTTTGGGATGCTTACCTTTCTGGGTGCCTGACCCGGTCGATGGCAGACATAGAATGCTCCAAATCACATGTGCCATTGCTCCTATAGGCCATTGCTCCTCTGGGCCATTGCTCCTCGTGCCTCTCTGGGGAGGCTAGGTTCTGGCTCATGGTCCCCAGTAGGCCTAAGAACTCCATTCACACTGACTGATGCCAAAGTCTAGTATATTCATATCAACCTGAATAAGCTCCGGGGAGCCTCCGGGTCTCGCCCAGAAAATGGCATTTCATTACATTTAACGCTGTTTTTTTACTCACTATGTACAACATTATTTAATGAGTGTGGGTTGAGGTCAGAGTTGATGAGGGTAGTATCGTTAGCAAATAATATATTTTTAAGAATGTTAGAGACATTAGGCAGAGCATTGATGTATATAAGAAATAGGAGAGGTCCTAGGATGCTGTCCTGTGGCACTCCTACGGTTAATGGTAAAGCAGGAGAGGTTATATCATTGATGGCTACATATTGGTGTCTGTCACTAAGATAGGATAGGATATAATTTAGGGCAAGGCCTCGGATTCCATAATGGTGGAGTTTAAGTAAGAGGTAGTTATGGTTAACAGTATCAAAGGCCTTTCTCAGGTCAATGAAGAGTCCAATCGGAAACTCATTTTTGTCAAGAGCTGAGTAGATTAAGTCAAGCAGACTAATAATTTGCATCATTGGTACTCTTTTGGGAGTAGAATCCAAACTGACAGGGACTTAATATGTTGAATTTTACGAGGTAGGAGTAGAGCTGTTTGTAAATAATTTTTCAAATATTTTTGATAATATTGGTCTGTACAATCATCCTGTTGTAATAAAACTCGTCATATCTTCTTTTAATAAAACTCAAAACATCCTGTTGTAATAAAACTCGACAAATCCTGTTGTAATAAATCTCAACACATCCTGTTTTAATGTAACAAGCTAAGCTTGGTTTAAGAAATTATAGATCTCAGATCATAGGGGGTTAAATTGTACCACGTGGTTTTACGAACTTGAGATCTGAGGGTATTCTTGACGAGCCGAAAGAGGGTCAATGGCTGGGGATTAAAGGATTAACAAGGAAAAAACAAAATAGCTGCGTCCCTGGTATTAATTCAACAAGTGATGAATAATTCAATAAATACAGTAATTTCAGTAATAACCAATCTGGTTTAAGGTCTTAAGTTAGTTTAACATGAATGTAGGGTAAAGATCAGGGTTCGTATACCGTCATAGAGAAAGTGACGTCATGTACGCCTAGGGGGTGACCACAGCCTACTGTATTATTAATTCATAACGTATAAATTCAAGAACAGGTCACCATTCATTATTGTAATTGGAAATAGCCGGACTCAAGATGCCTATAGAATTACCATCAGTTTTGATAGGAATTCAACTATCTGGGTTGGCCAGAAAATATGATTAGCTTGTTCAATTTGACCCTGCTTGGTAATTTTAGTAGCCAGAGCTGGTTGAATAATATTTGCTAGCCTAGTCTGGAACACAAGGCAGACTAGTTCAGTGTGGTTTGAGCAGCAACTGGGGGAACATCACCACCTCCTGAAGACCAGAAAAATATCAGGCTAGACTCAGAATATTACAGTAATGTGCTGCACAGTTTGGTACAGTTACTTCTCCATCCGTGCTTCTTGGGAATATTAAAGTTAGGGAGTGTTTCTTTTTATTTCCATTCTGATATTCTTGATTAATAAAGCTTGTTTAGTATTTATGGTGTTTTGAGTTCTCCCTTAAACATATGTGATTGTCTTTACCGCGGTCTCCATGAGTCTGGTTTATTGGACTGAGTCGGTATACATAATTCCAAGAAAGCCTAGTGTATTACTATTGGATGTATTCCCTTGGTTTCCGATTAATTCCCACACTTAACGTAAATTCATACCTTCCTCTCGATTAAATTGGAGATCCACATTTGGAGAATTATATATAATTGACGGTTTCCTGTTTCACTGTCAATTTTTTTTAGGGGGCTAATCAAGTAAGCGGATTAAGGTGGTGGCACCAGAGAAGGTCCTTGAGTTTGCTAGAGGCCTAGTACAGCGTCTTGGTGTTTGTAGTATCTAAGACGGTCACGAGGAGTGGACTGAGGGTTGAGAGTAGAGTTCTGGGGTCTCTCAAGGTTTAATAAACTAAGGGCAGGGTATAGTGAACGAAAGGAGAGCTAATACCCGGTCCCCGTTACATTAATAAAACTCAACAAATCCTGTTCTAAGACTCTACTCATTGCATAATATTGAGGCTGACAACATGAACCCTTTCTCAGGAAATGACTCGGAACTGTGTTACATCTCTGAGATGGTGATGGAGCATGTGACTCAGAGCGGGAACAACTTCAGCCTAGCCTGCACCGACCGCCCTCACCACAGCCTCGCCCGGACCGTCCGTATTAACCGTGAGTCTTGTCTCTTATGTACTATACATTAGTGTTTTCTTAGGTGCGTTATCTTAGTGTGTTATGTGCTTTCTCTAAGGGTTTTGTTATGCAATTTAGCTTAGTGTTTAGTTATGTGCTGTACTCTGGTGTTTTGCATGCTTTATCTTAGTGTTTTGCTATGTGCTTTACTTCCGTGTTTTGTGTGTTTTTCCTTAGCGTCTTGTAATGTTTTACCTTTGAGTTTTATGTGCTTTATCTAAGTGTTTTGTTATGTTTTATCTTAATGTTTTATTCTGTGCTTTACCTTAGTGTTTTATTGTGTGTAACAGTGCAAGTGTTCTTCACTGTTCTGAGTAAGTGCTTATAGTTGTGTGTTGTGAGTGTTAGATGTGCTGTGTGTGTTGTGAGTGTTAGATGTGCTGTGTGTGTGTGTGTGTGTGTGTGTGTGTGTGTGTGTAATTACCTAAGTGTAGTTACAGGATGAGAGCTACGCTCGTGGTGTCCCGTCTTCCCAGCACTCTTTGTCATATAACGCTTTGAAACTACTGACGGTCTTGGCCTCCACCACCTTCTCACTTAACTTGTTCTAACCGTCTACCACTCTATTTGCGAAGGTGAAAGTGTAATTACCTAAGTGAGTGCATCTTATTGCTTCGTAATTACAATTATTACTTAACCTATTATAGGTATAGCTTAAGTAATAATTTTAATTACGAAGCAATAAGATGCTTATCTTAACATACTAAGAAGGTTAGGTAAGGTCGGTGTTTTCTATGAAGCTTTTCAAGGTAAACTAGTATGTTTAGTATGTCACATATGCACGTATTTAATAAGTCAATATTGACTAAGAAAGTGCGAGAACGGGATGAAATTAACACTGCCGGAATCCCTTTGTACTCTGACACAGAGGTCTCGTTGCGAGCACACACTGATAAATCCATGATTGAGTGGTTTACTGTACGACCAAAATGGTTGTGCACAATACAATAACCCGGGATGTACTTGCTATCAGTCACCCTACACGCTTCATGTACAGCTGATCCTGAATGACGTTTTCAGCTGCCGGGTCGACTGTAGGATAGCGAGGGGACACAAATGAGTCCGTCCTCCGGCTGTCAGGTGATAAATCCAGGTGTTAGAAGTTACAATGTGCAGGGTTTATCACTCACAGAGATCACATCATCAGAGCCCTAGCGCAAGTTGCACTAATCACTCAGTCACTGTTCTTCTGCTTCTCGAGGTATAATTTAACCTCTCCTCAAGTACATAACTAGTATGACGAGGTACCCCCGTTCCCGATTCCCGTTTTCTGTTCGTTAACGCACCGGACATCAACCCATTTCTCGCACTTGCTTATAGTCAATATCTTGCTTATGAATAAGTGCATATGTGACATCCTAATTTATTGTGAATATTTGAGTTTACCTTGAAATGCTGAATAGAAACCACAACCTAACCTAACCTTAGTATGTTAAGATATTACAATTGCTACTGAACCTATACCTATATTGATAATATAGTTTTATAAAAATAATAAAACAAAACTAAAATATTTAAATAAATTGTAAAGTAACTCATGATATTATCAAATTTTGTATAAAATCTCTATTGTTTAATAAAACTCAAGAGAAAAAGTTAGTGCCTTGAAAAAAATTTGGCTTGGAATGTCACATATTTACTTATTGCTTATAGTCACTATTTCACTTATATATGTCTGGTTGCGGACACACACATCTCAGAATCCACGTTTTCTATACTGGTGGTGTGCATGGCTCGTGCACACCAGTAGTGGAAAAGGCCCCTATGCCCGGCCGTTTTGATTTTTTGGAGGGCCGGGCATAGGCGCAGCCCCTATGCCCGGCCGTTTTGATTTTTTGGAAGGCCGGGCATAGGCGCAGGGGGGGTATCCATATTTCTGCATGGACGGAAGGCCCCTATGCCCGGCCGTTTTGATTTTTTGGAGTGCCAGGCATAGTCGCAGCCCCTACGACCGGCCGTTTTGATTTTTTGGAAGGGCCGGTCGTAGGGGTAGCCCCTACGACCGGCCGTTTTGATTTTTTGGAAGGGCCGGGCATAGTCGCAGCCCCTACGACCGGCCGTTTTGATTTTTTGGAGGGCCGGGCATAGGCGCAGCCCCTATGCCCGGCCGTTTTGATTTTTTGGAAGGCCGGGCATAGGCGCAGGGGGGGTATCCATATTTCTGCATGGACGGAAGGCCCCTATGCCCGGCCGTTTTGATTTTTTGGAGTGCCAGGCATAGTCGCAGCCCCTACGACCGGCCGTTTTGATTTTTTGGAAGGGCCGGTCGTAGGGGTAGCCCCTACGACCGGCCGTTTTGATTTTTTGGAAGAGCCGGGCATAGTCGCAGCCCCTACGACCGGCCGTTTTAATTTTTTGGAAGGCCGGGCATAGGCGCAGGGGTGGTATCCATATTTCTGCATGGATGGAAGGTCCCTACGACCGGCCGTTTTGATTTTTTCCCGGGCCCATTTTCGCTCAAGGGGATTAAACGGCCGCCTCCAGTCATCCCCAAATTTCGTTAGCTCAGTGACCCTGCACAGACATTGCTAATGGTCAATGACGTCACCAGCTAGCCGCTCAGCATTCCTGCACCGGCATGTTCAAGGGGATTAAAAAGCCGGTCTATGAGTCGTGTGTTTTGCGATACAACAGTAACCTTGAAACCTAATGTAAAATACCATCATCCCTAGTCTATTTTTAATTTCATATTTACTTCCAACCATCGTCCATTATATTTATCAAAGGGGATCATGTATGTGAGGGAAGAACATAACTTCAGCACTGCAAGAAGTTATGTGTGTATTTTCAAGTTCGTCCCCTGCTGCCTGTATTTACCCAGGTCTTTTTCCTAAATATAAAACTTATCCAATTCATTCCTATTCTGTTTCATGTTGATACGTATAATAGGTTATTAATATTCCCCTTTACTATGACCATTCAGTCACACCTCTATCATGTCACCCCTATTTCTTCTTCGTCATCGTTCTAGAGAATGTAATTTGAGCTTTGACAATCTTTCTTAAAGGATCGTTTATTATGCATAGGGCAAAAATAAAATGAAAAAAATGCTATCAGTCGTTTATATTAAAAAATAGAGGCCTGGGCATTGGTGATTTCAATGCGTGTTCAGTAGTAACCAATATTGTCCTTAACCTCATACACGTCTCACATTCGCTCAAAACATACCTCCCACACCTTGCTGTGGCATATAACAAATAAAAAACTCATTCAGTAAAAGCAAGCCTCTCATGTTTTAAAATAAGGCCTTCTGCGGCGCGAGGCGCGCTAAATGCGGATCCCGGGAGGTTCACACTTTAGTGTGAACTCTTAATCTGGCTTAATACCTCAACTGTACTCTGTGCTTCATCAGAGTTGATATTCAGCTACAATAGCTCGTATTTTCGCTCATTGCTTATATTTTCTGTTATTCATAAACCCGATCAAACCTTCCTAACCTAACCTATCCTAACTTATTATATATATATATAACAAATACATTCTACAGACCAGTTGTTGTTGTTGTTGTTTAGTGACATCGTGAAAAGCGACCTCAGGTATAGGGATAAGGTATTGCTGGCCATTAGCACATAGGTGTGAAGGTATTACTGCACCTTACTGGTCAACTATGTATGACGTCACCAGACAACCAATGCGACCTTTGGCGTCCTACTGGCATGAGTATTTGATGTTATTATTCAAAAATGACTAGACTAACCATCCCCACCTAACCTAATCAGAGGACTAAGAATATACATTTTAGTCATCCACAACTGTAATCATTATTCAGTGATAAGTTCAAAAGTATAACAGAAGCCCAAATGTCGTACTGCAATTTAAGCAGAATCGTACATCTGGCAGCATAGCAGGTGAGCTGAACATGAGAATAAAGGTAACTGCAGAGGTCCTATTGGCCCATACGAGGCAGCTCCTATATATTTCCACCCAATCTCATTCATGTCCACCCTATGCCTAAAACAACCAAGGGATCCCACTTAAAGTATTAGTTTACAATAATAGTTTTAATAAATAGCTCTTATTCTAATTTTATACACAACAGCAATTATGAAACCCTATAGCTAGATATTCTACTATAATCCACAAGTAGTTACCACACATCTAGCAGTACAGCAGATTAGTGGCTGTGTTCATAGGCTAGTCAACTGTCCTCACATCCATCAAATAGATATCCAAATGTCGCACCTCAATTCATCCATCTAGCAACTCAGCTGGATGTTAGCCACTATATTCATAGGCTAATCATTTCTACACCTCAAAAAATCCTAGTCTTGCTACGCAAATCAGCTAACTTGTTTCTAAACCAACACTCGCAAATACAATCATGCATACCTACACATACTTCAAAACCTATGCATTCATAGAGAATAGCCTAGTTTTTTTGCCACCATTTCCCCATTAATCAGATGTAATTTATGCCATACACACAGAAAATACAGCATTTACACACCAAATATGCCATTTATGCACAAAATATATTATATACACTCAAAATATGCCATCACATAAAAAAATATGACATTTTCATACAAAATATGTCAGTTGCATACAAAAATATACCATTTACACAATATTGCATGTACGCTCAGAGTATGACATTTACACAAAGTACGGTATTTTGCACAAATATATCAAAAGTCTTATGCATTTAGACAATCAAAAATGCGCTTTCACTAAAATTACACAATTTCACAAACATAATTTTCACAAAATACCCACACATTGTCTCATAAACCAAAATACACTTACACCATGGAGATCTATTTTATCAGATTACAGAGCTTACACAAAATACACAATTTGCACACAAAAACACAGTTGCACCAGTTCCACTTCAACAAATTAAAAACACAACTTGCATAAATGCACTATTATCACAAAAATTATTATAAAACATGGACGATTATTACACAGTTTGTGTAATTATTTTACATCTTTGCACAATTAATACAAGAAAACTTGCTATATAATTACTCAACTTGCACAATGACAATCAATACGCAAAGGTATAAATAAACAATTCGTCCATATGCAATTACACAACATGCGCAATTAATACACAACTTATACAAATATTACACATCTTTCATAATTATTACACAACTTGTACAAATGCATATCTAGCACAAATACGTACAATACATAACTACCCCAAATATGAAAATACACAACTAGCATAAATACACGATTTACACAAATACAATTGCGACATTTACACAACTTGCTCAAAAATATAATCAATACACAACTTACCAAAATATGAACAATACATAACTAGCACATATTCATTAAATACACAACTACGCAATTTCCGCAAATACACATACAAAAACATATACAATTAATACATACAACAATACACAATTTATAGAAATATAATCAATACATAATTGCAATAATCATACAACTTATGCAAAATACATAATCTGCACAATTAATACACAAGTATATTAATTGTGCTATATATGTACAAACACAACCAACTGGGTCAAACAATACACAATTTGCATGATATTTTTCTGGGTATATTTAGGACATTAATTATAATATGCTGAGTTTAACCAACTCCCCAAAAGTCAGAATTTCACATATAAAAATGGTTCATATGACTTCCGATGAGCTCAATATATAACACATTCTTTTTCCATTAAGATATCAACATTATTAGCGCTAAACTATTCATCTAACATATGTCCACTATTTTTATGTCTTATTAATACCTTCCTTGTTACATTCTCTCCAATCAGGCCACCATATTTATGCATTTATTCAAACCATCTAACAGACTTATTTGTTCTAGCCTTAGTTATGTTAGGGCAGGTGGGGTTAGGTGAAGTCAGTATTGTCTATGATAATTTTAGACAAATTTGCTATATCTTATCAAAATGCATCCTGTTAAAACTTAAATTCATCGAAATCTATCAAAAATATATTTATACTACGCAAATTTGACTAAATTCAACCTAGCTAAACTTACTAAATATGAGCATCCCATATCCTCACATACAAGCCTATGTCGCCTCTGTCCATACATTATATGAGTCTGCCATATAGCTCGAACCCCAAATAGGAAAATTTACACTATTTCATAAACATACTAGTTCATTAGCCTAAGATATTATATATGTCCTTCCCTACACGACCTCACCAAACCAGACCTAGCATATCCAACCCTGGATTTGGTTAAAGTTGGCGAAATTTATGCTATGCCACCTAAATTTCACCAAATTTAAGGCAATTTCCACCAAATATACCCAAATGTTGCGTAGCATAGCACTGCCAAAGCCCATTTTCTCCTATTCCATACTACCCTACACAACCTCACCTAACCTGACCTAGCATATCCAAACCTGGATTTGGTTAAAGTCAGCGTAATTTATGCTATGCCACCTAAATTCGACCAAATATACCCAAATGTTGTGTATCATAGCATCGCCAAAGTCCATTTTTACCTACATTTTCTCCTATTCCATCCTACCCTACACAACCTCACCTAACCTTTCCTAGCATATCCAAACCTAGATTTGGTTAAAGTCTGCGAAATTTAAGCTATCCCACCTAAATTCTATCTAATTTAAGGCAATTCCCACCAAATATATCCAAATGTTCTGTATCACAGCACTGCCAAAGCCCATTTTTACCTACATTTTCTCCTATTCCATCCTACCCTACGCAACCTTACCTAACCTATCCTAGCATATCCAAACCTAGATTTGGTTAAAGTCGGCGAAATTTAAGTTGTAACAAACTAGGCTGTTGTAAGAATTATTCCAGAAGGTTCCAGAAGTTCGAGTAGGGACCTGACCTCTCAACAACGCCCAGTCCCCTGGGAATTAGCAGGTCTGAGTCACAAATGGCGGGCATCTTTGTTCATAGCTGCGTATAATGAACCATCCTATAGTATTCAGTAATTTAGAGAAAATTAGCCTTTATTCATTTTGCATTAAAATTGTATTGTATAATAGTACTGGATACAATATCAAGAGTATTCTAATTATTGAGTTTAAGTCACCATCAGTGACGTCACGAATCAGATCTAACTTTTAAGGCGGAGTGACCGGCGGTCATAGGTCAGCAGGGGTGACAGGTCTACTATTTCTCAAAGTTTTAATAACCATTTTTGTGATCGGGAACAGCTCTGCCGTTAGAGGCTTGTGTAATTTATTTCAGTAAAATAATTCAACCAGTCTGGATCAATTAAGTACAACAGAGTTTAATTGTTATAACTTAAACCTTGCTAGTAACTTGGAAACTTTGACTAGGCGGAAGGTTACAATACTCTTGTCTGGGGTAGACCAGACAAGGAAGAGATCAGTGTGATCTGCCGAGCAGCTGGGAGAGGTCAAACATCTTACCTCTCCCCAAGACCAGCCCAACATCTTAGCTGGAAAATATAGAGGTATAGTTGCTATGGTTATGTATAGAAATAGTCTTCTCATTTGCCATTCAGGTCAAGTAGGGAGTGTTAAAGTGATAGGGAGTGAACACATTTAGATTTTGTTTTAGTTTTCTTTTAATAAATTAAATTTGTTATTAATTTGCATTTTATTGTTTCCATTTGGTTATGTGTAAACTTGTCCTGGTCACGTGGTCCACACGAGGCAGAGTTGCATTGGGCGCCGATTCTAACATCGGATCGGAATTCATCATCCCCATCTAATTAACTCCACACTCAAGTTTCCGAGGTAATAAACTACTAGTGGGGATCAAGCCCCAAGGTTGATTAATTAGCGTGATCGATCCAGACCTCTAAAAAACTATTTAATTACCATTTACCCAATTTTCCTTATCCTAACCTATAACTAAAGGGTTTAGACCCCCCTTTACCTCGATATTATAGTATAGGGTTAAATTAGGGAATGTTAGGTTTATATGTGAAAATATATTCCTACCTTAAATATATAGTATAATATCGAGGTAAAGGGGGGTCTAAACCCTTTAGTTATAGGTTAGGATAAGGAAAATTGGGTAAATGGTAATTAAAT
The DNA here is from genome assembly GCF_040958095.1 of Procambarus clarkii. Classification (NCBI taxonomy): domain Eukaryota; kingdom Metazoa; phylum Arthropoda; class Malacostraca; order Decapoda; family Cambaridae; genus Procambarus; species Procambarus clarkii. The sequence continues at coordinate 7,073,358 of NC_091176.1, read as the reverse complement.
AGTTTTGGTGAGTTATATCCCTTTCTAAGGTTAGGTTAAGGATGGTTGAGTTGAACTGATGTAGAGAGAATTCCCATTATTATCATATTTTCCATTAACCTCCCTCCCCCAGGTAATAGACGTTAGGTTGAGGATGGTTGAATTATGTGAAAAAAAAATGCTACAAGTATGATGCAATATTGAACCAAGATTCGTGTATCAGAGGTTAGGTCCAGGGAGGTTGGGTTGATGCATAAACAACACCTTCTTCCCATATATACAATAAATTTGAAGTTAGATAAAGGGAGGGTAGGCCCAGGACGGCAGGGTTGATGCACAAATAACACGGTCCTCCCATATTTATGATAAATTTGAAGTTTGATAAATGGAGGTTTGGTCAAGGACGGTTGGGTTGATGCACAAAACAACACGTTCCTTCCATATTTTCGATAAATTTGAAGTTAGATGAAGGGAGGTTAGGTCCAGGACGGTTGGGTTGATGTGTAAAAACAAAAACACATACCCAACACTATATCTACAATATTGAACACAGTTCCAAGTTTTAAAGGAGAGGGGCTGTTAGGTCCATATCTAAAACATCACTTTTCTATGAATATGGTTACAATGTTCAACAAAGATCCTAGCAGGTTAGGCACAGTGCGGATAGGTTCATATCCAAAACTCAAGTTTTCGAAGAAAAATAGATAAAATATTCAACAAAGCTCCAAGACTCTTGCAGGTTAGGCACGGGCATTTAGGTTCATATCCAAAAAAACATCACTTCTCTGAGTATATGTAGTATCAGAGGCTAGGTCCAGGTTTAGATGGAATGGGTGAAAATGCGGGTAAAATGGGTTTTGGCTGTGCTATGATACACAACATTTAGGCATATTTGGGGGAAATTGTCTCCAATTTGATGGCGATAGCTTAAATTTCCCAAACTTTAATCAAATCTGCTAGGTCAGGGATAGGTAAGGCTATGTAGGGTAGGTTGAAATATGTGAAAACTCGGCTAAAATGGTCTTTGGCTGAGCTATGTAACAAAACATTTTGGGTATATTGGGTAGAAATTGTCTTAAATAAGGTTGAATTTAGGCGAGTAAGCATAAATTTCACGAACTCTAATCAAATCTAGCTTGGGATATGCTAGGTCAGGTTAGGTATGGCTGTGTAAGGTAAGATGGAATAGGCGAAAACTTGGGTGAAATGAACTTTGGCCATGCTAAGATACAAAACATTTGGGTATATTCGGTGGAAATTGGCTTAAATTAGGTTAAATTTAGGTGGGAAAGGCATAATTTTTGCCAACTATAAGCAAATCTGACTTTGGATATGCCAGGAGAGGCTGGGTAGGGTTGTCTAGGGCAGGTTGGAATAGATGAAAACTCAGCTAAAATGAGCTTTGGCCGTGCTATGTTCCAAAAACATTTTTGGGTATATTTGGTGGGAATTGTCTTAAATTAGGTCAAATTTATATGGGATAACTTTGTAACCCGGGTTTGGGTTCCTCTCTCTTTACTTCCTTCTTTCTACTCCCTCTACCCGTATTCTTACTTATTATTCTCTACCAAGGGACTCCAAAACTTTTACCAAAGCCAACTCCACGCCACGTGGTCCTAAGACGATTGACCGACTTAGGATTCTACACCCAGTATGACGTGACCTAAGCTCTGAGCAAAACCCTAGAGTCGCCTCTATGCTGCCACCACCAGACCAGCTCTACAGAGCAATGATCGAGGTCTGGATCGATCACGCTAATTAATCAACCTTGGGGCTTGATCCCCACTAGTAGTTTATTACCTCGGAAACTTGAGTGTGGAGTTAATTAGATGGGGATGATGAATTCCGATCCGATGTTAGAATCGGCGCCCAATGCAACTCTGCCTCGTGTGGACCACGTGACCAGGACAAGTTTACACATAACCAAATGGAAACAATAAAATGCAAATTAATAACAAATTTAATTTATTAAAAGAAAACTAAAACAAAATCTAAATGTGTTCACTCCCTATCACTTTAACACTCCCTACTTGACCTGAATGGCAAATGAGAAGACTATTTCTATACATAACCATGGCAACTATACCTCTATATTTTCCAGCTAAGATGTTGGGCTGGTCTTGGGGAGAGGTAAGATGTTTGACCTCTCCCAGCTGCTCGGCAGATCACACTGATCTCTTCCTTGTCTGGTCTACCCCAGACAAGAGTATTGTAACCTTCCGCCTAGTCAAAGTTTCCAAGTTACTAGCAAGGTTTAAGTTATAACAATTAAACTCTGTTGTACTTAATTGATCCAGACTGGTTGAATTATTTTACTGAAATAAATTACACAAGCCTCTAACGGCAGAGCTGTTCCCGATCACAAAAATGGTTATTAAAACTTTGAGAAATAGTAGACCTGTCACCCCTGCTGACCTATGACCGCCGGTCACTCCGCCTTAAAAGTTAGATCTGATTCGTGACGTCACTGATGGTGACTTAAACTCAATAATTAGAATACTCTTGATATTGTATCCAGTACTATTATACAATACAATTTTAATGCAAAATGAATAAAGGCTAATTTTCTCTAAATTACTGAATACTATAGGATGGTTCATTATACGCAGCTATGAACAAAGATGCCCGCCATTTGTGACTCAGACCTGCTAATTCCCAGGGGACTGGGCGTTGTTGAGAGGTCAGGTCCCTACTCGAACTTCTGGAACCTTCTGGAATAATTCTTACAACAGCCTAGTTTGTTACAACCCCCCCCCCCCCCCCCCCCCCGCACAAGCACTTAGTAAACCTTGTTAATTTGTTAAAATTCACGAGGTTTAGTATCCAAACCCACAATTCAACTCATGCCACAAACAAAAGCTAACCTAACTAATAAAATTTGACAAATAATAGTCCAACATCATAATGAACATGTTCATATTTCATAAATTTCTCAGCTGTCAACTGACAGCAATCCTCCAATATCAGGAAACATACATCCTACCCTTACTGACATAGCTAAATAACATGTCCCTACTCTACCATCAAAAACTAGCTATTAAACTCTCTTGGCTCTTCACTAGCCAAGTCCATGTGTCCTCTAGAGCCGGCCACACCGTGCTCAAACAAACATTAAAGTTATAAGTTCAGACTGAACTTTGTCATCCGGGAGCGTACTACGGAACTATCAAGTTCACATCCGTGTACTAACCACTCCCCATCAATGTCAACCTTGACATGTTAAGGAACACACCTAACGTTTATTACATGTATCTAAAAATATAAAAAAAAATTCCTATACTATATCACAGGTTTCAGCTGACTGCACAGCCAAGTGTTCTCACTCACTAGAAGTGTCAATGTTTATATTGGTCCGCCTCTCCTGTGTTCAAACATTCTGAAAAAAAATAGCACAACATAATTTTCCATAACCGTTTGTTCTGGGCTGAGACAATTACACAGGGGCTTCGATTTTGATTACTGACCAATTTATAGAGTAAAATTCATATATTATACCAGAATTATTTTAAATCTGTTTTTCAACATTTATAAAGTATTGATTCTAAATCTGTTTTTCAACATTTAAACAAAAGTGTCCAGATGTTCTTTACACAGATGTTCAGAGCCAACTTTGTTGTTCGTATCAATTGTTCATATTGAGTAAACGATAAAAAAAAAAAATCGACGCTGCTGGATGCTGAATGTAGTCGCTGACGATGACGGTGTCGATCTTGCTTCTCCCCATGTGTAGACATCAATACCTGGTCCTCTTGTACTCCCATCCGGTACTCCTGAATGACGACAGAGTGTAGTAGAGCGGAGTGCCAAGTGACAGCTGTAGAATACTGTTACTTCGGCCATTAATCTTGCTCTCGACAGTCCACACGCCTTCGTATCAATCACAGTTCACACGGCAGTCTTGATGTTAAACTTGACGTCGCAGATGACCACAGCAGAGCAGAACTGGATGTACCAACAGTGTCTCTTAGCAGGAGTGGTGTCAGAAGGTCGTAGAGGCGGGTTGCTTGTTTGCAGAACAGGTGAATCTCGTCTTCCATCATTGCTCACGTCATCTCAGGCGTTTCTTGATGTCCCCAGGTTACTAGGCCGTAAACACCAACTGTGTATACCCTCGTACCGCCGACTTTAGGCCAAAGGAGACAATTTTGCGACCTTCTATTGGCGAGTCCCGGTACTCTGTAGGGAAACCGTGCCTTCCACCTGTGACCGCCTTACTTCTGCTTTCTTGTTACTTCAGATGACGTAATCATTAATCTTCCGGCGAAATTCTTGAGTACTGCTACGTGCTTTCCATTTCTTGACCTCTCCTCCAACACTGCTGGAATGGCTGCAGTCTTGATGACGCAGCAGGTGGGTATTGGTGATCTCGAGACAGCTACCCCGGCGTTGTATGGCACCTCCGGTGACTGCTATAATGTGGACAGCTCGCTGGCCCTGACAACCTCGTTAGTGACGTGAGGCGTCGGCCGGGTGACTCCTGGACAGTCACTCATCCCCAAAGTAACTGATGTATGGGTTACTGGGTCTGGTGGGGGGAGGGCTTTGTGTAACGTGCCTCCCCCCTCGGTCTTTACAGACAAGGGTTCACGTGTGGCTGGAACAACTGGGTCGGTGTACCAATCAGACTTGGGAACAGACAGACACAACACAGCGGAAGCATAGATATACTCTGGGTTTGGTGGAGGTGGAACCCCAGAGCACGGTAAAAGTTGCTACCTGAGTCAAGTATAGACATAGTACATCTCATTGCCTTTACAGGGAAATCTAATGAATACTAAATTATACTAACCAAGGAAGTTACTTAACTGTATAGCGCGAGATCTCGTCACCATAGGGTGGCGAGACTGCACCTGACTACTGATGAGCGATGACAGAGGGTCATCCTCATCTTCTGACTCGTCGGTGAAGCCATGAGTCAGCACTGCTGAGTCAGGAACTAGACCCGCTGAAGGCAGTTCTAATTCCTCTCTAGCATGATAATGTTTCAATTTATTCACATGAATTGTCCCTTCCACCTGGTCCTCGAACACTCCTTTTATAACAAGATTAACCGGCCCCGCCCTTTTAATTACTCTATATGGTCCTCGCCACCTCGGAGCTAGTTTCCTGCTCTGATTGGCGGGCGCAGCCTCATTCACTCTCAATACGAGGCTTCCTTCCGTCAACTCAAGAGGGCGCACTTTCTTGTCATAAAAATGAGCATACCGAGTCCGTGCCTTCTTGGACGCTTCAGCTGCAATATTCCATGCATTTCTCATTTTTCCAAGGACCTCTGAAGGATAGTCCTCCCCGTATGCAACATTATGTCTGTTAAGCAGACCTGACGGGAAATTGCATGAATTACCAGTAAACAAATGAAGTGGTTGGGTGTTAATTGATTGGTGGATGGCAGTATTCAAGGCGAACTGAACATAGGGTAGGTGTTCATCCCAGGTGTTTGCATCATGTTCAGCAAGGATTGCAAGTATATCCTTGACTGAACGATTAGTCCGTTCCGTCATTCCGTTTGCTTGTGGGTGGTAGGCCGTTGTAAAAGCCGAAGTTGTCTCTAAAATCTTACAAACTTCTCTAAATATATTCCCATTGAATTCTTGACCCCGGTCAGAGACTAAAACTTTAGGAGGTCCGAATACAGTAACGAACCTACGCAAGAACGCATCTGCAACCGTTCGAGAATCCTTCTGAGGTAATGCAACTAGTGTAGTGTATCTAGACAGATGGTCAACTAGCACCAACACGTATCTATTTCCTGAATGACTGTGGTGTAAGTCAATCAGATCGGCCCCCACACGATCTAACGGTTCACGAATTTCAGGAAATTCCTGAAGTGGGGCTTGTACCTTAAGGGTACCTTTTCTCCTCTGGCAACGAGGGCACGACTTCACGAAATTGATTACCTCAGAAAGTAATCCTGGAAAATAAAATAGAGACTTTGCTTTTAAGTGCGTTTTAAAGACCCCCGGATGCCCTGCAATTTTTGAAGCATGTGCAAGCTTTAACGCTGATGACCGCAACGCGTCCGGAATAACTAGCTGAAATACTGCCCTATCATTCTGGCTATTAACATAATACAGGACGCCCTGTTTCATTTCAAAATCATGAATAGGTAAATTCTTTTTCTTTTTCGGGTATTTTCCTCCCTCTAAATACACAATAATCTCTTTCCATCTAGGCTCGCTCATCTGGTATTCTCTCATTTTATCTGATGGAATGGTTTCAATATTTTCATTAATCTGCATTGCCGCTATATTTCTACTTAGCGTATCTGGCACAACATGTGCTGGACCAGGCTTGTACAAGATCTGGAATGAGTGGGCCGAAAGTTCGTGAGACCAGCGTGACATTCGTGGGCATTTCGTTCGCTTTTTAAATATATGTGTTAACGCTCGATGGTCTGTGTAGATTACAAAATGCCGCTGAAATAGGTAAGGCTCGAAATACCTAACTGATTCTACTACTGCCAGTGCCTCCCGATCCGTAGCTGAATAGCGAACTTCAGGTCCTTTGACCTTCCTACTGAAATAGGCTACTGGATGGGGTAAATTATCTTCGTCTCGCTGAATTAAGCACCCGCCAATAGCAATACCGCTGGCGTCAGTGTGCACTTCCCACTCTTTCTCAAAATCAGGAATAGCCAATACCGGTGTCGTGATTAGTTGGTCTTTCAGTTTGCGATAGGCCTCGTCATGTTCTGATTTCCACACAAACTTCGCATTTTTCTTTGTCAGATCAGTCAGGGGTGCTGAAATGCCAGCGAAACCTTCAATGTGACGACGAAAATATCCGGCCGCCCCCAAAAACCTACGCACGTCCTTTGCTGTCCTTGGAGTAGGCATGTCAGCAATGGCGCGGCAAGAATCTGGGTCAGGTCGGATACCGTCTGGGCACACCTGGAACCCCAGAAATTTGAATTTCTGAGCCGCCAAGGTGCACTTCTGAACATTCAGCCTGAAACCTGCCTGATCTAACAACTTCAAAGTCTCAGTCAAGTCCTGTAGGTGTTCCTCAAACGTCCTGGAATATATCACAACATCATCCAGGTACGCTAAAGAATGCCTACCCAGTACCGGACTAAGGATAAAGTTGATGGCCCTCTGAAACGACGAAGGCGCTGTCTTCAAACCAAACGGCATCCTACGGAATTGATAAGTGTGCCTACCATCCGAGAATGCTGTTTTTTCCCTATCTTGTTCTGCCACCGGAATCGCCCAATACGCCGATTTTGCGTCAAGAGTTGAGAAATACTTAGCAGCACCAAATTGATCTATTATCTCCTGTATTCGGGGCAACGGATACACATCACCCTTAGTTAGTTCGTTCACCTTCCGGTAGTCAACACAGAAACGATAACTACCGTCCGGTTTCCGAACTAGCACAACAGGAGAGAGCCACGGTGACGTACTAGGCTCTATCACGCCCTGTCTCAACATTTTCTGGCACTCCTCCCTGATAATGTTCTTTGCCTGTTCCGGCAACCTCCACTGTCTTGTGTACACAGGCAAATGGTCACCAGTTGGAATGGTGTGCTCGATCTTATCAAGGAGACCAATCTGGTCATCCTCTGTCGCAAACAATTTCGGGAATTTTCGTAAAACTCCTCTCAGTGCCTTCCTATCCGCCTGTGCAACATGTTGCAAATCAAGTGCTGAAATTAATTTTTCCACTTCCTCTACATTCTGTGCAACATTTCTCGTCTCGTATTGTACTTTGGATGGTGTTTTAGTGTTCAACATATTCAATGCACTACATTGTGCAGTGACGGCTGGCGTCTCAGCTGACTCATGGTGAAAGATTTCTGTGTCCTCCACCATGGTTCCCTGAGATACCCTATCACCTGCCCTGAAGCGAAACGTCTTATGTGAAAGATTGACAACTGGAATGAGTGCACCTTTATCGAGCACTACAACTAAGTGATGAGGAATTAATAAACTATCACATCTCCCAGCCACCTGAAGGGTGGTACCTGGTTGTATGTGACGTCCCACGGCTACTTTAATAAATTTAACAGAATGTGGTGGGCAACTCTGTTTGGTCAATGCATGCAAGGCGCATGACCTCTTAACTGTGTCTGGAAGAGACTTAAAAATCAATTTTGGATAGTGCGCATTATATTTCAGCTTCCTCTTAATTGAAGCTACAACTGGGGGATGGTCGATCATCTCCACTGGGTAGGAAGTCTGTCCCAACTGCAACCTGCAGTTCCTAGCCCCTTTTTGAGCCGACAAGGAATAATTAAATCGCGACAGAAAACAGTTCCCATTAAGATGTGACCAGGAAAATCAAGGTTCTCTACGATCGTACATGTGTGAGGCTGCAATTCCCCATCAATCTCAAAATTAACAGTACCTTGACCTACGATCTCAATCTTTTCCCCATTGACTGCTGTTAATGTCTTTGCGCAACGTTGAAGACGTGCATACTTAAAATTGCTGAAGGCTGACTTTTTAATTACTGTTGCCTGGCTTCCTGTATCAACAAAAGCTGTCAATCTCACACCTTCCACTTTCACCTCAAAAGTAGGCCTGCCATCACTAGGAGCCTGCTTTCATGCTTTCGTAGGAGTGACTTCGCAATCCCTCTGTATATGCCCGCGCTTCCAGCAGGAGTAACACCTCCGCGGATCTCTGTTGTTACCCCGCGCAGGGTGGCTCGAACTTGCAGCTGAGGGCTGCTTCCCGCCTGATGAACCCGCGCCACAGTTCCTCGGCTTGGCTCCCTCGCCTTTACTTAACGCCTCTACGTATGGCGACAACTGAGTGCCCGGCGTCTCCGTGCGCATCTGCCTGTCTAAGGCTGTGGCGGCCTGGGGTTGGGGTTGAGGTATGGTGTGGGTGGCCTCGGGTTGGGGTGTGGATTGAGGTTGGGGTTGAGGTATGGTGTGGGTGACCTCAGGCTGGGGTGTGGATTGAGGTTGGGGTTGAGGTATGGTGTGGGTGACCTCAGGCTGGGGTGTGGATTGAGGTTGGGGTGGGTATGGGGTGGCCTGGGGCTGGAATGGGTATGGGTATGGGTATGGGGTGGCCTGGGGTTGGAATGGGTATGGGTATGGAGTGGCCTGGGGTTGGAATGGGTATGGGTATGGGGTGGCCTGGGGTTGGAATGGGTATGGAGTGGCCTGGGGTTGGGGGAAGGGTTGGTATGGGAACTGAGGATGGGGTTGGTATGGGAATTGAGGATGGGGTTGGTATGGGAATTGAGGATGGGGTTGGGGTTGTTGTAGTGACGGATGAGGTGTACCTAGGTGGTCCCCAGTGGTGTCGGAAGAGGTGCTGTCCTCTACACTTCCACTTCCACTTCCACTGGTCCCCACTGACTGGTCATTATCTGGGTTAAACATTTTCTGTGATTCCTGGTGTGCCACGTCTCTTCTAAACTACCTTATAGTACACCCTCGACCCGAACTCACTACAACCGTGATCTTACACAAATAATAATAAAAAAAAATAGCAACTCTTTTCCAAGAAACAACTACTAAATCCCCAAAATAGGAAATACAACGATTTATCGAGAGAATCGCTGAAGTGAATCCAATGAATGAGTCTCTGCCCCGCACTCGTGTCTGACCGTGAAATATCCCGCAGTTCTATTGCTGAAGCCTAAGTCCTTTACGTTAAAAAAAAATTAAAGAATCAAATTTATATAAAACAATTTAAATGATAACGCAACTAACGCGCAGCACTCGTGATGGATTAATAAAGAATATTTACTGTACTTGAATACTAAACGCGCTTGAAGTGAGCAGCGTGGCCACTGATGACTGATGGAGCGGGACCAGCTGCGCTGAAAAAAACTAAGTCCCGCGCTTTTTCGCTTAAACGCTGAAAAATCAAAATTTTTGTTCTGAAGGAAAATAACTAGTTTTACGTTAATAAACCGCTCTAGCGATTAATATAGACACCCAGGACCTATAAATGCTTACTAAAAATTGAATTTTTATCAAAAACTGCGTTTTTATTCAATTGCTGGACTCTGCCAAATTTTCTGACTCCGAGGGAAAAATATTCTATCACCCCAAATATCACAAAACTCCTTTAATTCACAAAAATTTGGGTTTCTCGTTTCCAGATATAAATACGTTATTATTTACTACTGACGTTGTATACAAAACAATACTGACACATCGGGCGGTTTCAACACTCACTAATTCGAATTTTCGTCAAAATCCGAGATTTTCACCTCAAATGGACTCTGACAAAATTACAACACGATTTTCTCGAAAAATAACTAAATTCGGCAAAAATGTAATTATCACTGTTTAATGCTTTACGAACAGAATTACGTCCCTTGCGCGCACTAGAGAGTAATACTGACCCCAGAATATACACGAAACATGAAAATTAGAATTTCCGCCAAAAAGTCAGATTCTAGCCCAAGCTGGACTTATAAAATTTTCCACCTACGTTTCTACTGAAAACAGAATTCTAAGTCTACAAACACAATTTTACCGTCTTACTGGTAAAAACTAGAAAATATCACGCGCATCGACTGGGGAATCCTAATGACGCCCAGATCATACACGTGACCCACGAATACAAATTAATTACAGTTAACGAGTTTCCGACATTGACTTAGCCGAAAACTTATCCCAAAATACTTAGAAATATACCTTTCCTGATCGCACTTATATGTGTCGCTTGCCTCCGGAGACTAGCATCTTTACAGCAGAACTTTATGCAATTCTCTATGCTCTTCGTCTCCTGCTTTCTCGTTGTCAGTCCTCCTTTGTGGTTGTTGTTGACTCTCGTAGTGCCCTCATGGCTCTCGGGTCCTTTAATCCGGTTCATCCAGTAGTTGTCGAGATCCAGCATTGGCTGTTTCTCGTTCACAGTAAATTTAAGTCGGTTGAGTTTTGTTGGGTTCCCAGCCATATTGGTGTGTCTTTAAATGAGCGTGCGGATGCTGCCGCTAAGGAAGCTGTCCGCTCTTGTCCCATCTCTCGTAAAGGCATTCCGTATTCCGACTTTTACCCAGTTATCCATTCCTCAGTTCTTACCCGTTGGCAGGCTTCTTGGTTGTCTGTTACTGGTAACAAGCTACGTACTCTTAAATGTTGTGTTTCCTCGTGGCCGTCCTCCTTCCACCGTAACCGGCGGTGGGAAACAGCTCTGGCGAGGTTGCGTATTGGCCATACTCGCTTAACCCATGGTCACTTGATGGAGCGCCGCCCTGCTCCTTATTGTCCTAGTTGCATTGTCCCTCTTACGGTCGTGCATGTCCTTCTTGAATGTCCTGACTTCCAGGACGAGCGTGTGTCTTGCTTTCCGACCGCCCCTCGCGGTCGCCTGTCCCTCGATAGAATTCTTGGTGACTCGGATACTTTTGATATCGTTCGCCTTATGCGTTTTTGTTCTCGTATTGGCATCCTTGGTGATATTTAGCGCCCTCTGATTATTTTGCGTATTTGATGGTGCTACATAGCCTTCCCGGTTTGGTGCCTTCTTTTGATAATTACTTACTTACTTAGAAATATACCACGGACTCTATTAAGCATTTACACGCAACTTACTATCCCTTAAACTCCTTCACTTATCTATCGTGACCGACCAATAGCCCTAAGTCCAGAGGATTAACTACACTCTAGCAACAACGCCTCTGACTTAGACTAATACAACAGGGAATAACAAAACTTAACGTACGCACTTAGTCTAATATGCAAGAAAATGCTAAACACTTTGAAAAAATTTTTTAACCGGGGATTGAATGTAAGGGAAAAAAAATTAATCTCTAGAACAACGAAAATAATTGGAAAATTACTTTATAAATTGAAGTATACTTAATTCAAAAATGCACTCGACTTAATCTTATAATTGTCCCTACCGGCTCGCCGTACCACACCTAGCCTAGAGGCCACACCATCTAGGTTCCAACAGAGCGACACGCAGCTTTCAGCAACAATTATGACTAGGGACGACTCAACCTCCACTAAGTGTGCGATCACTTAGTTGTTGAATCGCTGCTAGGTAGGTTACTAGTCCGTCCCTCGGAGGCCGCAACGCCCTTCACGGATTACGTTTTTCCTAGCGTTTTGGGTCGTCTAATAACGCCCTCGGACTATCTACTGGCGTCCCACAGATATATCCGCCCCCGACAGCCCTCAAGGAACTGCTGTTGAGAGTATGGTGGCTCCCAACACCTCTGAATTAATTGCAATGGGTCGAGTATGGTACCCAGTCCAATCAACTCGGAGCGGTCTCCTTTTCAATAAATCTAATTTTAACAGCCTAATCTTACTAACTAACCTTAATCATATCAGCCCGCATGACCCAAGATTCGCCAATCCCCACTCAAACGCACTTGTGGGGCGCACTGCTAATCCTGGCCCGCGGCTGTCTCCTTAGCATACGCGCACGTGTTTGAACGGCTAGACGCGTGAGCCTTTCAACAATTTCAAACAAAATTGTTGAAACCACCGCTGTGCACCATTGTAACACGATCTAGGGTTTCTCTCTCTTTACTTCCTTCTTTCTACTCCCTCTACCCGTATTCTTACTTATTATTCTCTACCAAGGGACTCCAAAACTTTTACCAAAGCCAACTCCACGCCACGTGGTCCTAAGACGATTGACCGACTTAGGATTCTACACCCAGTATGACGTGACCTAAGCTCTGAGCAAAACCCTAGAGTCGCCTCTATGCTGCCACCACCAGACCAGCTCTACAGAGCAATGATCGAGGTCTGGATCGATCACGCTAATTAATCAACCTTAGGGCTTGATCCCCACTAGTAGTTTATTACCTCGGAAACTTGAGTGTGGAGTTAATTAGATGGGGATGATGAATTCCGATCCGATGTTAGAATCGGCGCCCAATGCAACTCTGCCTCGTGTGGACCACGTGACCAGGACAAGTTTACACATAACCAAATGGAAACAATAAAATGCAAATTAATAACAAATTTAATTTATTAAAAGAAAACTAAAACAAAATCTAAATGTGTTCACTCCCTATCACTTTAACACTCCCTACTTGACCTGAATGGCAAATGAGAAGACTATTTCTATACATAACCATAGCAACTATACCTCTATATTTTCCAGCTAAGATGTTGGGCTGGTCTTGGGGAGAGGTAAGATGTTTGACCTCTCCCAGCTGCTCGGCAGATCACACTGATCTCTTCCTTGTCTGGTCTACCCCAGACAAGAGTATTGTAACCTTCCGCCTAGTCAAAGTTTCCAAGTTACTAGCAAGGTTTAAGTTATAACAATTAAACTCTGTTGTACTTAATTGATCCAGACTGGTTGAATTATTTTACTGAAATAAATTACACAAGCCTCTAACGGCAGAGCTGTTCCCGATCACAAAAATGGTTATTAAAACTTTGAGAAATAGTAGACCTGTCACCCCTGCTGACCTATGACCGCCGGTCACTCCGCCTTAAAAGTTAGATCTGATTCGTGACGTCACTGATGGTGACTTAAACTCAATAATTAGAATACTCTTGATATTGTATCCAGTACTATTATACAATACAATTTTAATGCAAAATGAATAAAGGCTAATTTTCTCTAAATTACTGAATACTATAGGATGGTTCATTATACGCAGCTATGAACAAAGATGCCCGCCATTTGTGACTCAGACCTGCTAATTCCCAGGGGACTGGGCGTTGTTGAGAGGTCAGGTCCCTACTCGAACTTCTGGAACCTTCTGGAATAATTCTTACAACAGCCTAGTTTGTTACAACTTAAATTTCGCCGACTTTAACCAAATCTAGGTTTGGATATGCTAGGATAGGTTAGGTAAGGTTGCGTAGGGTAGGATGGAATAGGAGAAAATGTAGGTAAAAATGGGCTTTGGCAGTGCTGTGATACAGAACATTTGGATATATTTGGTGGGAATTGCCTTAAATTAGATAGAATTTAGGTGGGATAGCTTAAATTTTGCAGACTTTAACCAAATCTAGGTTTGGATATGCTAGGAAAGGTTAGGTGAGGTTGTGTAGGGTAGGATGGAATAGGAGAAAATGTAGGTAAAAATGGACTTTGGCGATGCTATGATACACAACATTTGGGTATATTTGGTCGAATTTAGGTGGCATAGCATAAATTTCGCCGACTTTAACCAAATCCAGGTTTGGATATGCTAGGTCAGGTTAGGTGAGGTTGTGTAGGGTAGTATGGAATAGGAGAAAATGGGCTTTGGCAGTGCTATGCTACGCAACATTTGGGTATATTTGGTGGAAATTGCCTTAAATTTGGTGAAATTTAGGTGGCATAGCATAAATTTCGCCAACTTTAACCAAATCCAGGGTTGGATATGCTAGGTCTGGTTAGGTGAGGTCGTGTAGGGAAGGACATATATAATATCTTAGGCTAATGAACTAGTATGTTTATGAAATAGTGTAAATTTTCCTATTTGGGGTTCGAGCTATATGGCAGACTCATATAATGTATGGACAGAGGCGACATAGGCTTGTATGTGAGGATATGGGATGCTCATATTTAGTAAGTTTAGCTAGGTTGAATTTAGTCAAATTTGCGTAGTATAAATATATTTTTGATAGATTTCGATGAATTTAAGTTTTAACAGGATGCATTTTGATAAGATATAGCAAATTTGTCTAAAATTATCATAGACAATACTGACTTCACCTAACCCCACCTGCCCTAACATAACTAAGGCTAGAACAAATAAGTCTGTTAGATGGTTTGAATAAATGCATAAATATGGTGGCCTGATTGGAGAGAATGTAACAAGGAAGGTATTAATAAGACATAAAAATAGTGGACATATGTTAGATGAATAGTTTAGCGCTAATAATGTTGATATCTTAATGGAAAAAGAATGTGTTATATATTGAGCTCATCGGAAGTCATATGAACCATTTTTATATGTGAAATTCTGACTTTTGGGGAGTTGGTTAAACTCAGCATATTATAATTAATGTCCTAAATATACCCAGAAAAATATCATGCAAATTGTGTATTGTTTGTCCTAGTTGGTTGTGTTTGTACATATATAGCACAATTAATATACTTGTGTATTAATTGTGCAGATTATGTATTTTGCATAAGTTGTATGATTATTGCAATTATGTATTGATTATATTTCTATAAATTGTGTATTGTTGTATGTATTAATTGTATATGTTTTTGTATGTGTATTTGCGGAAATTGCGTAGTTGTGTATTTAATGAATATGTGCTAGTTATGTATTGTTCATATTTTGGTAAGTTGTGTATTGATTATATTTTTGAGCAAGTTGTGTAAATGCCGCAATTGTATTTGTGTAAATCGTGTATTTATGCTAGTTGTGTATTTTCATATTTGGGGTAGTTATGTATTGTACGTATTTGTGCTAGATATGCATTTGTACAAGTTGTGTAATAATTATGAAAGATGTGTAATATTTGTATAAGTTGTGTATTAATTGCGCATGTTGTGTAATTGCATATGGACGAATTGTTTATTTATACCTTTGCGTATTGATTGTCATTGTGCAAGTTGAGTAATTATATAGCAAGTTTTCTTGTATTAATTGTGCAAAGATGTAAAATAATTACACAAACTGTGTAATAATCGTCCATGTTTTATAATAATTTTTGTGATAATAGTGCATTTATGCAAGTTGTGTTTTTAATTTGTTGAAGTGGAACTGGTGCAACTGTGTTTTTGTGTGCAAATTGTGTATTTTGTGTAAGCTCTGTAATCTGATAAAATAGATCTCCATGGTGTAAGTGTATTTTGGTTTATGAGACAATGTGTGGGTATTTTGTGAAAATTATGTTTGTGAAATTGTGTAATTTTAGTGAAAGCGCATTTTTGATTGTCTAAATGCATAAGACTTTTGATATATTTGTGCAAAATACCGTACTTTGTGTAAATGTCATACTCTGAGCGTACATGCAATATTGTGTAAATGGTATATTTTTGTATGCAACTGACATATTTTGTATGAAAATGTCATATTTTTTTATGTGATGGCATATTTTGAGTGTATATAATATATTTTGTGCATAAATGGCATATTTGGTGTGTAAATGCTGTATTTTCTGTGTGTATGGCATAAATTACATCTGATTAATGGGGAAATGGTGGCAAAAAAACTAGGCTATTCTCTATGAATGCATAGGTTTTGAAGTATGTGTAGGTATGCATGATTGTATTTGCGAGTGTTGGTTTAGAAACAAGTTAGCTGATTTGCGTAGCAAGACTAGGATTTTTTGAGGTGTAGAAATGATTAGCCTATGAATATAGTGGCTAACATCCAGCTGAGTTGCTAGATGGATGAATTGAGGTGCGACATTTGGATATCTATTTGATGGATGTGAGGACAGTTGACTAGCCTATGAACACAGCCACTAATCTGCTGTACTGCTAGATGTGTGGTAACTACTTGTGGATTATAGTAGAATATCTAGCTATAGGGTTTCATAATTGCTGTTGTGTATAAAATTAGAATAAGAGCTATTTATTAAAACTATTATTGTAAACTAATACTTTAAGTGGGATCCCTTGGTTGTTTTAGGCATAGGGTGGACATGAATGAGATTGGGTGGAAATATATAGGAGCTGCCTCGTATGGGCCAATAGGACCTCTGCAGTTACCTTTATTCTCATGTTCAGCTCACCTGCTATGCTGCCAGATGTACGATTCTGCTTAAATTGCAGTACGACATTTGGGCTTCTGTTATACTTTTGAACTTATCACTGAATAATGATTACAGTTGTGGATGACTAAAATGTATATTCTTAGTCCTCTGATTAGGTTAGGTGGGGATGGTTAGTCTAGTCATTTTTGAATAATAACATCAAATACTCATGCCAGTAGGACGCCAAAGGTCGCATTGGTTGTCTGGTGACGTCATACATAGTTGACCAGTAAGGTGCAGTAATACCTTCACACCTATGTGCTAATGGCCAGCAATACCTTATCCCTATACCTGAGGTCGCTTTTCACGATGTCACTAAACAACAACAACAACAACTGGTCTGTAGAATGTATTTGTTTGTTATATATATATATAATAAGTTAGGATAGGTTAGGTTAGGAAGGTTTGATCGGGTTTATGAATAACAGAAAATATAAGCAATGAGCGAAAATACGAGCTATTGTAGCTGAATATCAACTCTGATGAAGCACAGAGTACAGTTGAGGTATTAAACCAGATTAAGAGTTCACACTTAAGTGTGAACCTCCCGGGATCCGCATTTAGCGCGCCTCGCGCCGCAGAAGGCCTTATTTTAAAACATGAGAGGCTTGCTTTTACTGAATGAGTTTTTTATTTGTTATATGCCACAGCAAGGTGTGGGAGGTATGTTTTGAGCGAATGTGAGACGTGTATGAGGTTAAGGACAATATTGGTTACTACTGAACACGCATTGAAATCACCAATGCCCAGGCCTCTATTTTTTAATATAAACAACTGATAGCATTTTTTTCATTTTATTTTTGCCCTATGCATAATAAACGATCCTTTAAGAAAGATTGTCAAAGCTCAAATTACATTCTCTAGAACGATGACGAAGAAGAAATAGGGGTGACATGATAGAGGTGTGACTGAATGGTCATAGTAAAGGGGAATATTAATAACCTATTATACGTATCAACATGAAACAGAATAGGAATGAATTGGATAAGTTTCATATTTAGGAAAAAGACCTGGGTAAATACAGGCAGCAGGGGACGAACTTGAAAATACACACATAACTTCTTGCAGTGCTGAAGTTATGTTCTTCCCTCACATACATGATCCCCTTTGATAAATATAATGGACGATGGTTGGAAGTAAATATGAAATTAAAAATAGACTAGGGATGATGGTATTTTACATTAGGTTTCAAGGTTACTGTTGTATCGCAAAACACACGACTCATAGACCGGCTTTTTAATCCCCTTGAACATGCCGGTGCAGGAATGCTGAGCGGCTAGCTGGTGACGTCATTGACCATTAGCAATGTCTGTGCAGGGTCACTGAGCTAACGAAATTTGGGGATGACTGGAGGCGGCCGTTTAATCCCCTTGAGCGAAAATGGGCCCGGGAAAAAATCAAAACGGCCGGTCGTAGGGACCTTCCATCCATGCAGAAATATGGATACCACCCCTGCGCCTATGCCCGGCCTTCCAAAAAATTAAAACGGCCGGTCGTAGGGGCTGCGACTATGCCTGGCACTCCAAAAAATCAAAATGGCCGGGCATAGGGGCCTTCCGTCCATGCAGAAATATGGATACCCCCCTGCGCCTATGCCCGGCCTTTAAAAAAATCAAAATGGCCGGGCATAGGGGCCTTCCGTCCATGCAGAAATATGGATACCCCCCTGCGCCTATGCCCGGCCCTCCAAAAAATCAAAACGGCCGGGCATAGGGGCCTTTTCCACTACTCACACCCAGCCCCGAGTGAGAGAGAATATCCTATACTTCTCATTCCACAAGCGTGAAATTCCACCCTTTCGCCTTATGCCCCAAAAATACACACACTTTGGAGATACTCCACCTTGATGACCTGAGTGAACCGATTGCTGTCGACCAAGATACCACCCACATTACTTCGTGGACTAAAATGTGATTAGAAAGAAAGACACTACACAAGGGTCAATAAGATCACAGCTTCCACCGAGGAACAGAAAGTAGGGTCGGGTGTGCTCTACAGATGATATAACATCGTTACCCCTCCACTCCTAAAAGAATTGAGGGTCGGGTGTGCTCAAGAGATGGCGTCGATAACGTCCCACATAACAAGTGTGTATGAGGTCTATAACAAGTCACTGGAAACAGGTGGCCTACCAGAGAGTTGAAAGACAGCAAACAGTCCCAATCTACAAAATGGAAATTGCAGGAGGCCCTAAACTACAGGCCGCTGTCCTTAACTTGTATACCATGTAATGTGATGGAGAAGATCGTGAGAAAAAGCCTGGTAGCACATCTTGAGAGAAGGAACTTTGTAACACGTCACCAGCATGGGTTCAGGGAAGGCAAGTCTTCTCACAGGCTTATTAGAATTCTATGACCAAGTAACAGTCATTAAGAAAGAAAGAGAAAGATGGGCAGACTGCATTTTCTTGGACTGTCAGAAAGCTTTTGTCACAGTTCACCATAAGAGACTGTTGCATAAGTTGAAGAAACAAGCTAGAATAAGTGGTAGGGGTTCTCCAATGCATAAGGGAGTACCTAAACAACAGGAGGCATAGAGTTACTGTGAGGCGTGTGACCTCAAACTGGCGTGATATGTCACAAGCAGAGTTCCACAGGGCTCTGTACTCGGACCTATTTTGTTTCTGATATACGTGAGTGATCTTCCAGACGGTATAGACTCATTCCTCTCCATGTTTGCTGATGACGTTAAATTATGAGAAGGATTAAGACAGAGGAGGACAGCAAGAGGCTACAGGATGACCTGGATAGACTGAAGGAATGGTCCAGCAAATGGCTACTAGAGCTTAACTCGAGCAAGTGTAAAGGGATGAAGATAGGTGTAGGGAACTGGAGGCCAAACACAAAATATCAGCTGGGAGAGGTATTCCTTCAGGAGTCAGGATGAGAGAAAGATCTCGGGGTTGATATCACAACTGACCTGTCCCCTGAAGCCCACGTGAAAAATATAACATCAGCGGCGTATGTAAGGCTGCCGAACATTAGAACTGCCTTCAGAAACTTGTGTAAGGAATTATTCAGAACATTGTATACCTCATATGTCAGACCAATACTGAAATATGCGGATCCGGCTTGGAGTCCACATCTAGTCAAACAAACGAAGTTAGAGAAGTTTCAGAGGTATGCCACCAAACTAAAGGGGAGGTCCTTTTACCAGTAGTAAAGGGACCTACCAGTAGTAAAGGGACCTTACCAGTAGTAAAGGCACCTCGTCTTGGAGAGTTGTGAAAGACAGGGGCCTTAAGAAGACTGATAAAGCCGCCTTCAAACGCCATAGCAACTTCTAATTCATTTGACGTTTTGGAGGACGAGTGCTGTGGTGAGACTGCGGATCGCGCAAAAGGGAAAGCAACGAAGAGCAAGGAAGCGCAGGCCCCTCAGAGAGTAAAGGAAGTACCTAAGCAAACCTTAGTTGTGGGAGATTCCCAGATAAGGTATTTGGATAGAACGTTTTGTGCTAGAGATAGGGGGAACAGGTTAAGGGTTTGCTATCCCAGAGCTGGCATTGGTGATATTATAAAGAACATGAATGATATTATGGCTGGAAATGGGAACAATCCCATTATTTGCATTAGCGTGGGAGGAAATGATGTTGGTCGAGTTAGGAGTGAGGAACTGATTCAGAGGTATAAAACAGCCATAGAATTAGTTAGGAGCAAGGGAGGAATCCCGATCATATGTGGCATTCTTCCAAGAAAGGGAGTGGGAAATGAATGGATATCGAGGGCACTTGGTGTCAATTGCCGTCTGGAAAGATATTGCAAATCAAATGCAATATCTTTCATAGACAACTGGGAACACTTCTATGGAAGAATTGAAATGTATGCTCGTGATGGGGTGCATCTATCGAGAGCTGGGGTTGTTGCTGTTGCGAACTCGTTGGAAGAAGTAGTTAGAGGTGTTTGTTTGGGTTTAAACTGTTAGTAGATAGTGGTATGGGAATTGATTTGGAGGAAGGAGGTAATAAGAGTATGTGTTTGTGGGAGAAAGGAATTGGCAAAATGATCAGGGAAAGAGAAGGGCCTCAAAATAACAATTCACTTAGGGTATATTACACTAACAGTAGAAGTCTAAGAAATAAAATTAATGAATTAAATGCTCTTATCTGCACAGAAAAAATAGATATTATTGCACTTACCGAAACGTGGATGAATGTAGAAAATAGAGAACTATTAGCTGAATATCAAATAAATGGATTTAAACTATTTCACACAGATAGATATATTAGACGAGGAGGTGGAGTAGCCATATATGTTAGGGACAATTTGAAATGTAGTCTCAAAGAGGGAATCAAAACTGAGCCACACACAGAAACTGTTTGGATAGAATTAAACGAAAAAGCCAATAATATTATAATAGGAGTTATATATAGGCCACCAAATTTAGACAGAATGGAAGCAAAGCATCTATGGGATGAAATATCTAGAGCATCTAGATCAAACAGTATTTGTCATGGGTGACTTTAATTTTAGCGGAATAAACTGGTTGAACAAAACAGGGAATAGTGAAGCAGAAGATTTTCTAGAATTAATTGACGATTGCTTTCTTACGCAACACATTAAGGAACCAACACGGGAAAATAATATTTTAGATTTAGTGTTAACTAACAGGGAAACGCAAATTAATGACATCGAAATAGGGAGTGAACTAGGGAACAGTGATCACAAAGAAATCAGATTTACCATAGAATGGAATAGACCAGTAGGAGAAAATTCTGTTAAAGTGCCAGATTTTCGAAAAGCTGATTTTAATAGCCTAAGAATTTTTTTGGGTCAAATTGATTGGAAAGTCTTGGGTATGGGGTGTGGGCCGGTCTTGGAGCGAGACATGAACCCAGCGATAGGTGACTTAAATGGGGATTTCGATGTGGATTCAATATATAACTTATTTAAGAATATTCTAAACAAAGCACAGGAACGTAGTATACCATACAAATTGAATAGATAGAATACTAATGACCCAAAGTGGATAACAAAGAATTTGAAGAACCTTATAGGTAAAAAGAGAGCTTGGTACAAAAGGATTAAAAATGGGGAGGTCACTTTAGAACAGGAATTCGTACAACTGGTTAGAAATGTTAAAAAAGAGATAAGGAAAGCAAAAAGAAACTATGAAGTTCGCATAACAGGGCAAGCAAAGACAAATCCTAAAGGGTTTTTCAGTTATATCGTACTAAGACTAGGGAAAGGATAGGTCCACTAAAAACTGAGACAGGTCAAATAACAGATAGTGATGAAGAGATGAGTAGTATTTTTAATAAATATTTTGTATCTGTATTTACTAAAGAGGAACTTAACAATATGCCTTCAGCCGAACAAGTCTATGTGGGTGGGGACGAGGACAGGTTGACGAGTTTAGCAGTTACCAGGGAGGATGTAATTAAACAAATAGTAAAACTCAAACCAAACAAATCCCCAGGGCCGGATGAAGTGTTTGCCAGGGTGCTTAAAGAATGCAAAGAGGAGCTTTGTGACCCACTGTCAACCATATTTAATAAATCAATAGGGTCAGGCAGAGTGCCAGAGTTTTGGAAAGTTGCTAATGTGATACCAGTTTTTAAGAAAAGAGATAGATCACTTGCGTCTAACTATCGACCAATTAGCCTAACGTCTATTGTGGGAAAGTTACTCGAATCTATAATAGCAAATAAAATTCGTCTTCATCTTGAAAAACATAAATTAATAATTGAGTCGCAACATGGTTTTATAAATGGCCGTTCATGTTTAACAAATTTGTTATCATTTTATTCTAGCATAGTTGAGGCAGTTGATAGTGGTAAGGATTGTGATGTTGTGTACCTTGACTTTAGCAAAGCTTTTGAAACAGTGCCACATGAAAGACTGATTAAAAAGATAGTCTCATGGTATTGGGGGTGCTATATTAAGCTGGATTAGGGCATGGCTTTACCAAAGGAAACAGAGAGTTAGTATAAATGGAATCAAGTCAGAGTGGGAAAATGTTGTAAGTGGAGTGCCTCAAGGCTCTGTCCTGGGACCTCTGTTGTTTATAATATATATAAATGATTTAGATTCAGGTTTGAGTAGCAACATTTGTAAATTTGCCGATGATACGAAAATCGGTTGGGAAATTAATTCGGAGGAGGACTCGCTATCACTTCAATTTGATCTAGATAGGGTTTTGAAATGGTCAAAGGATTGGCAGATGCAGTTTAATGCTGATAAATGTAAAGTTCTGAGGTTAGGTAATGATGATAGTTACAAGATACAAGCTAGATGGTGTTGAGATTGCGAAGTCGGTTTGCGAAAGGGATCTGGGAGTTATGATTAGTAAGAATTTAAAACAAAAGGATCAATGCATAAATGTTCGTAATAAGGCAAATCGGACACTTGGATTTATTAATCGCAGCGTTAGTAACAAGACACCTGGTGTGGTTCTCAAGCTTTATCTTGCTCTAGTTAGGCCCCATTTAGATTATGCAGTTCAGTTTTGGTCGCCATATTATAGAATGGATATAAATTCACTTGAACGTGTCCAGCGTAGGATGACTAAGTTAATTCCCCAAATTAGAAATCTTTCATATGAAGAAAGATTAACAAAGCTTAAGTTGCATTCACTGGAAAGGCGAAGAGTTAGGGGTGACATGATAGAGGTTTACAAGTGGGTGAATGGACATAACAAAGGGGATATTAATAGGGTATTATAAGTATCAACACAAGACAGAACACGAAACAATGGGTATAAATTGGATAAGTTTAGATTTAGGAAAGACTTGGGTAAATACTGGTTCAGTAACAGGGTTGTTGATTTGTGGAACCAATTACCGCGTAACGTGCTGGAGGTGGGGTCCCTCGATTGTTTCAAGCGCGGGTTAAACAAGTATATGAGTGGGATTGGGTGGTTATAAATAGGAGCTGCCTCGTATGGGCCAATAGGCCTTCTGCAGTTGCCTTTGTTCTTATGTTCTTATGACTAGTCCCCAAGCTCAGAGGAATGAGCTACGAGGAAAGATTACTGAAACTAAACCTCACGAGACTGGAGAGAAGTAGAGTTAGGGGAGACATGGTCACGACCTACAAAATTCTCAGAGGAAGTGACAGGGTAGATAGATAAACTGTTTAACACGGGTGGTACGCGAACAAGGGGGAAACAGGTGGAAACTGAGTACCTCAAATTAGCCACAGTTAGAAAAAATTAGAAAGAACTTTTTCAGTGTCAGAGTAGTTAACAGAATGCATTAGGCAGTAATGTGGTGGAGGCTGACTCCATACACAGTTTCAAATGTAGATATGATAGAGCCCAGTAGGCTTAGGAATCTGTACACCAGTTGATTGACAGTTGAAGGGCCGGACCAAAGAGGCGAAGCTCAACCTCTGCCAGCACAACTAGGTGAGTACATGTGCTTTAGCTTAATGTTTGTTTATGTGCTAAACTTTATTTTTAATGTGGTTTACATTAGTGCTTTTCTATGTGCTTTGCCCTAGTGTTCTGTTATGCCCATATTTATTTATTTCTATACAAGAAGGTACATTGGGGTTAACAGAGAACATAGAAATTAAGTTGATTTTACATTCTTGTAAAGCCACTAGCACGCGTAGCGTTTCGGGCAAGTCCTTAAACTAACAGATAATTTTTAGATAACAGTAAAATTGACAAAAAATGTTTACAGGCACTTTACAGCTTTACTTTACAGGTACAGATAATTTTAAGTAGAATATTATTATTATTATTATTATTATTATAATTATAGATTGGCAAAAAATGTTTACAGGTACAGTGCAAGAAATTTTGACACAAAAGCAGATTAGAATAATACACAATAATAACAATACACAATAATGAACAAGGATTACTAGGTACATTAGAATAGCATTTCAGGGTTATACATTGGTTCACTGAAGCACAACATGAGGATCATTACAAGGAATAATGCAGTAGAATATGCACTCAATACAACAACCATGATATCAGATGATATCTAAGATAACAATGGTAAAGTAATATGACTTGGGTACAAATATTGGGAGGATTGGGTAGCACTAGATACAGTGTGAAGATAAAGCTCTATGAAGATGAAGTTAGGTTCTTTTTTATTTTATTTTTGAATAAGGCAAAAGTTGGACAGCTTTTCAATTCATTAGGGAGTGAGTTCCATAGACTAGGTCTCTTTATTTGCATAGAGTGTTTACACAGATTAAGTTTGAATTAAGAGTTTCAGAACAGGGTTTGCACTTAAAAAAAGGGTTTTATAAATGTAATTGACACTAGGGAATGTATGGAGTGAATTTATGTTTAGCATGTTTAGGGATTTAAACGGGGGAGCTGTGTGTTGTCTGAAAGCACAGTTTGTTATTGTGCTGATAGCATATTTTTGCTGGGTGATGATGGACTTGAGGTAGTTTGCAGAGGTTGAACCCCAAGCACAGATACCATAAGTAAGATAGGGATAGATAAGTGCATAATAGTGAGAGGAGAGCAAAGTAGGGTACATAATATCTGATCTTAGAGAGTATTCCAACTGTTTTAGAAACCTTTTTAGTTATGTGTTGTATATGGGTGCTGAAGTTGAGTCTCTTGTCTAAGTACAGGCCAAGGAACTTTCCATCATTTTTATTGCTAATGTTTACATTATCTATCTGAAGCTGAAATGCATTTGTTGATTTGTTTCCAGATAAGATATAGTAGGTCTTTTCTATGTTTAGTGTGAGTTTGATGGTTGACATCCACAAGTGGACTTTTTTTTAATTCATTGTTTACAACATTATTTAATGAGTAGGTTGGGGTCAGAGTAGATGAGGGTAGTATCATCAGTAAAGAATATAAGTTTATGCATGTTAGAGACATTAGGCAGATCATTGATGTATATAAGAATCAGGAGAGGTCCTAGGATGCTGCTCTGTGGCACCCCTACAGTTAGTGGTAGAGTGGGAGAGGTTATATCATTGATGGCTACATATTGGTGTCTGTCACTAAGATAGTATCGGATATAGTCCAGGGCAAGGCCACAGACTCCATAATGTTGGAGTTTAAGTAAGAGGTAGTTATGGTTAACAATATCAAAAGCCTTTCTCAGGTCAATGAAGAGTCCAATCGGAAACTCACTTTTGTCAAGGGCTGAGTAGATTAAGTCAAGCAATGAATACCATCGATGGTATTTCACTAATGTTCCCAGCTTTGGTTTTTAGTGAGTGAATGATGGACACAACATCTGTCGGGCTGACCGGAGAGAGGAGAAGACAGTTTGGTTAAGTAAGTAATTATCAATAGAAGGCACCAAACCAGGAAGGCTATGTAGCACCATCAAATGTACAGGATAATCAGAGGTGCTAAATATCATCAAGAATGCCAATACGAGAACAGAAACGCATAAGGCAAACGATATCAAAAGTATCTGAGTCGTCAAGAATTCTATCGAGGGACAAGCGACCGCGGGGGACGGTCGGAAAACAAGACACACGCTCGTCCTGGAAGTCAGGACATTCAACAAGGATATGCACGACCGTAAGAGGGACAATGCAATGTGAACAATAAGGAGCAGGGCGGCGCTCCATTAAGTGACCGTGAGTTAAACGAGTATGGCCAATACCTAACCTAGCCAGAGCCGTTTCCCTCCGCCGGTTACGGTGGCAGGAGGAAGGCCACTGGGACACACGACTCTTAAGAGTACGCAGTTTGTTACCAATAGCAGAAGACCAACAACTCTGCCAGTGGGCAACGATGGAGGCATGAATAACTGGGTAAAAGTCAGAATAAGGAATACTTTTACGAGAGATGGGACAAGCGCGGATAGCTTCCTTAGCGGCAGCATCTGCACGCTCATTTAAAGACACCAACATGGCTGGGAACCTAGCAAAATGCAACTGACTTAAATTTACTGGAGATAAGAAACAGCCAATGTTGAATCTCGATGACCACCGGGTGGACTGGATTAAAGGACCCTAATGCCATGAGGGCACTATGAGTCACCACCACAAAGGAGGATTGACACCGGGAAAGCAGGAGACGAAGAGCATAGAGAATAGCATAAAGTTCTGCTGTGAAGATGCTAGCCTCCAGAGGAAGGCGACACATATAAGTGTGGTCAGGAAAAACAACAAAGTAGCCCACACCGTCCGCAGACTTTGACCCGTCGGTGAAGATGGGAACGGAGTGGGAGTGAGAAGAAAAGTTCTCAAGGAAGAGGCGTTTCAGAACTGTAGGAGGGGTAAAAGCTTTAGTGATGCGGGGTCAGAGAAGTACAAAATTTGGGAAGGGGGACCCTCCACGGGGGCAAGGATGGAACAATACGAGGAGAAACATTGGTAATATGAGCTGAAAGAGAATCCTGTAAGCGAGACGAATAGACAGAAAGAGGAAGGAGGTGAAGAGGAACAGGAACTACCGAAGGGGTAAAAGTCAAAGCACGATAGAGGCAAAAGTGAGGATGCTGTAAGGATCGCGCAAGATAGCGAAGACTGTAGCGATCACGGCGATCCTGGAGAGACAGAAAGTCAGTGTTGGCGTACAAGCTGAGGGTAGGAGTTGAACGAAAAGCACCAGAGCTGAGGCGCAACCCAGTATGGTGCAAAGGATAAAGATGGGGAAGAGTAGAAGGAGAAGCAGAAGAGTAGGCAGGGCAACCATAACAGAGTTTAGACAGGACGAGAGAGGAATGCAAATAGAGGAGCGTGCGCCTATCCGCTCCCCAAGAAGTATGGGACAAAACCTTAAGTAGGTTAAGGGCCTTAGAGCATTCAACACGGAGGTAAGAGACATGGGGCGACCAAGACAAAAGTGTGTCAAAGAATAACCCCAAAAGTTTTGCGGAATCTTTGTACTCAAGGGGATGACCATAAAGTGACAAAGAGGGACGAAGAACGACCCGCTTTAGAGTAAAAGTCATGGCACAAGTCTTAGTACTAGAGAACTTCAAGCCATGATTGGTGGCTCAAGATGACACGGCATCAATCGCAAGTTGAAGCCGCCGTTGAAGAAGAGGCGAATCATCACCCCAACAGCAAAGAGTAAGATCGTCAACATAGAGAGCAGAGAAGATGCCAGAAGGAACGGAGAAAAGAAGACCATTGAGGGCAACCAGGAAAAGAGTAGTACTCAGAACACTACCCTGGGGCACACCTTCATACTGCTGAAAAGAGGCAGAGAGAGTGGCACCAAGCCTGACCCGAAAGGTACGGCGAGAGAGAAAGCTTTGAAGGAAGAGAGGGAGATTACCATGAAGGCCAAAAGAACGAAGTTGGGACAGAATATGGTATCTCCAAGTCGTGTCATAAGCCTTTTCCAGGTCAAAAAGGACAGCAACAACACAGGTCTTCGCAGCAAAGCAGTACGAATATAGACCTCCAAGTTCACCAGGACATCAGTCATGCTGCGGCACTTGCGAAAACCAAACTGAGAAGGAGAGAGGTGGCGATGGTGTTCCACGAACCACATCAGACGGACATTTACCATGCGCTCAAAGAGCTTGCAAACACAATTCGTGAGAGCAATAGGGCGGAAGTCCTTAGGGACGTACCGAGAGACCCTGGTTTCCGAATAGGGAGTACAATGGCATTGAGCCAGTCCTCAGGGATGGACGACGGCTCCCAGACCTGGTTATACAGACTCAGTAAATACTGAGACGTGCATGGAGGGAGATGGCGAAGCATCTCATAATGAACGTCATCCGAGCCTGCCGCCGTAGATCCGCAGAGGGCTAGGGCAGACTGAAGTTCAGAAAGAGAGAAAGGATTGTTATAGGAAAGGCGGAGATGAGTGCGGAAATCTAAAGAATAAGATTCAAGAACAGGCTTACGAAGAAGGAAGGATTGAGGAAGATGAGAACCAGAGCTAACAGAAGAAAAAGTGGGAACCCAGTTCGGTCGCGACCTGCACTGGATCCGACACAAGAGTACCACGGAGGTGGAGAACCGGCGAGACATCCGGAATGAATTTGCCCGCAATCTTGTGGATCTTCTTCCAGATCTGCAACAGAGGAGTATCGGATGTAATGGTGGAAACATAAGATTTTCAACTCTCACGTATACCCGCCAAACACACACCCAAACTACGACGTTAGTACAACGTTCGAACAACTTTTAACACCTAACCAGTTATAACAGCCAATATAGCAAGTTGCAACAACGTTCTAATACGTCATAAACACGTTAAGCCAAGATGTAACAACTTTATTACAAGTTGTAACAAGCGGAAAATAGAGACAGTTTCGGTTTGTGTTTCGGTTTTCGTTTTGTGTACAGCTATAGCTGTACGGATGGTCCTACGGGCCACCGCACTTGCCTTCCGAAACAGAATAAAAGAATCAGCCGTCTGCCGGCGGCGGTGTTTCTTCCAGGCTGCACGCTTACAGCGGACAGCCCGAGCACAGTCCGCATTCCATCAGGGAACGCACTTCCATGTGCCCCAGGAGAAAGAGCGAGGAATAGAGTGGAGGGCAGCGTTGAAGACAGTGTCATAAAAAAGAAGGGGGGCACGAGGAAGAGGCAGAGAGGAGAGGTCAGAAAGAGTAGCACGGAGGGTGAATAGGCACCAGTCAGCCTTGGCAAGCTGCCACCTAGGGAAGGAAAGGGGAGGGTGGAAAGAGAAAATGGAAACGAGGATAGGGAAATGATCACTGTTATGGAGATCATCAAGAACCTGCCACGTGAAATCTAAGTAAAGGGACGACGAGCAGAGAGAAAGATCAAGACAGGAAAGGGTGCGAGTTCGAGAGTCCACATGAGTGGGCTCATCAAAATTGAGAAGAGATAGAGAAGCGAGGACGAACGGTTCGAGAAGACGGCCTCGGGTGTTTGTCAGAACATCACCCCAGAGGGAATGTCGACAGTTTGTAGTGTACACACGAACGTGAGAAAGTAGGGTGGGCCTCACTACAATTGAGGCAGCGAGCCTGGGGAGAAGTGCACTCGGACTTAGAATGACTATCGTCCCCACACCTGGGACATAGATACACAGTACTGGTGCATTTGAGGACACCGTGCCCAAACTTTCAACACGTATTGCAAAGTCTAGAAGAGGGAATGTACTCCTGAATGGAGCATCTGGCACCAGCAAGAATAGAGGGCAGAAGGGTCCTACTATCAAAGGTGATTTTTACAACTCGAAGGGGCTGACGGCGACGACCACGAGGGGGTCGAGTAAACGTGTCCACCTGGAGGACAAAATGGCCTTGGGCTTCGAGGATATGTTTAATATCCTCATGGCAATCTTTGAGGTCCCGAACACCAGTTGCAACACGGTGTGGTAGGAGAACAGTGTCAACACTGGCATTTAACCGAGCATTTTTAGAGACCCAGAATCAGATTAACCAGATTAGAGATCAACCAGAATCAACCAGACCCGAACAGGGGTCTCTCCAATGCAGGACAAAGCGGCTAAGCAAGTAGCTGCATCCTGAGAAGGAGCAGCGATGACACGTGTACCGTAACTGGTGGAGTTAAAAGTAACAGAGGCATCTTACTGAATCAACAAGGTGTTTATGGAGGGAGAAATAGTCAGGAGGAGTAGAATCCAGATGGTGGAGATCAAAGTATTTAGCCCACGTAGCAGGACCAAACAAGGCGTTGTAAGTATTATTACGGGAAGGGATCGTGCGAGTGCGGCCGGTTCGGGAACTGCATTGAGAACCCCCGGAGGTCATGGGGAAAAAGGCGCAGTAGTCACAATGAGAGACGAAGCCGTGCCAGGGGACGAGGTGGTCACCACTGGGGGCTGGGGACTCGACCCTACCGCAGAGGAGGGAGGGGAGCTGAGGGGGAGTAGTCTGGTCGTCGGGGCCCAATGCAGCAGGGGCTACAAGGCCTGGTCTTCCAACACAGTCTGACTCAGGTGCTTGGTCGCCCACCCCACGAGCCTGAGAAAGTACAAGGAGAACATTATCAGCCATGAAAACGTGGGAAAACTTTCATTCACGAATGTGCCCCCACACCCACCATGGAGCCACAATTAGAGGCAGGACACCCAACAAGAAGCTATCGCCGATCTTGCTGGGGCCCCCCAGGGGTGCGTCGTGAGTATACGCCCCACAAACGCCACTAAGAACCGTGAGTCCGTCGAGATCGGGTTCAGTGACGAAAGGAGGATTGACAATAAAAGGGCCCCCTCACTCGAGACGTTGGGTACTACAGTTCTACGGGTGCAAGAGTATGCCTCCTCAAACACCCGGCGTCAAAACAAAAGGTCGAAAGAATAATCAAAACAGGCAAAAGGTCGGCAGGAAATGACAATTTGATAGGAGAAGAGGGGGGGGGAGGAGAAAAATGAAACACGAGGAAAAGGGGCCTGGCAAAATTGGTAAAGGCAGCAGCAGGAGCATAAGGCTGCAAAAGGACAGAGGACTGACTCATGAAGCATCACACTCCGGCAGCTGCCCTCCAAGCCCCCTCACGGCGACAACGAGCCAGACAGTGAGGGGGGAGAGTTTGGTTAGCTGCCTGAAAGATATGTGGTAAAATGTGTCCGAGTCTGTGGGATTTTTCGGGCAAGGTTAGCACCAATCGATTAAAAGGAGCTATTAAATTCAGTTGCTGTTTCAAGATCTGTTGCAGGTGTATAACCATCCTTGGAGATTTTTATCTGATTATGTAAATGTTGTTTAGCTCCTAGGATGTTAGAGATGACTCTCCATGTGCTTTTCATGTTGCCTTTTGCCTCTTTGAATCTATTCTTGTAATAGGAACGCTTTGCTCTTCTTATTATACTGGTAAGCACTGATGAGTACTTCTTAACTACTTCCTTTGTAACTAGGCCAATCCTAAGTTTTTTTCATATTCATGTTTCTTGTCGATTGCTTTGAGTATGCCATTAGTGAGCCATGGATTATTTAACCTTTTGCCAGTTACTTGCTTGGTGAGAAGAGGACAATAATTATTGTAAAGGCTTAGAATTTTATAAAGGAAGAGGCTAGTTAACGAATTTATATCCTGTGTATTGTTAAATTCAGATTCCCAGTTTATATTGTGGAGGGCATTTGTGAGATTGGTTATTGCTGCTTCACTGTGTAACCTAAAGATAAGTTTCTTGTTAGCTGGTGGTGTTAAGGCGATGTTTGCTACGAGGAAGGTAGGATAGTGGTCAGTTATTCTGTTAGTGATTATACCTGATGTAATGGGGAGCTGTTATGTTGGTCCATAAGTGATCTAAGGTAGTGGCAGATGTTTGAGTGACTCGGGTGGGCCTGGTGATGGCAGGGATGAGCATACAGGAATTCATGCTGTGTAGGAAATAATCGACTTGAGGGCTATTTTGTTGTCCCAGGTCAATATTGAAGTCACCTCCCAGAACTGTGTGATTTTTGTCGAGGTTATTGTTTATAAGATTCCTCAAGTTATCTGAGACTGCAGCTATGTTAGTATAGGGAAATCTATAGATGGCTTCCATAGTCAAGGAGGATTTAAAGGATTTAATTGAAAATTGAGCAAAAGTATATTCACAGTAGCCATCTCTTATCACTAATGACACTGTTGCATATGATGGTATCTTGGTAGTATACAGCTGTGCCACCACCTTTTTTGTTAGGCTTACAGTTGTGAATTGCTCTATAACCAGCTAGGTTGGAAAGTTGGGTATGGTCTTTACTTAGCCAGGTTTCTGTTAAATAATGAACGATAGTTCAGTACGTAATGATGAGAGTAGTGCATTTATATCAACAAAATGTTTACCAAGTGAACTTTACCACTTTGCTTCACTTTAACAAGTGAACCTTTAACATCAGTGTTTTGTTTTGAGCTTTACTTTGGTGTTTTATGTGTTTACCTTAGCATTTTGTTATGTACTTTATTTTTAGTGTTTTGCTATGTACATAATGTACAGTCACCTAGAATAAATTAGATACATATGAGTTGATATATTGTCCATATATATATATATAAAAGACATATATATATACATATATACATATCCATGCAATTGACGATCACTAAACACTGATCATTTGTATGCGGAAAAACCACAAAGAAGTGGGGAAGAGAGATGAACGTTTCGGCCTGTTAAAGGCTTTGTCAACACCAGACTGGTGTTGACAAAGACTTTAACAAGCCGAAACGTTCATCTTTCTTCCCCATTTCTTTGTGGTTTTTCCGCATACATATCCATATATACATTTTTAATATTTGTGGCAAATTTTCCTCTTCAGCGATGGTGGCGCCCAAGTGGAAGACTGGTGTTAGGTCCCCTCTTAAAGACCACAACCTCAAGGAGATGGGTAACCTGACCCTGGAGTGCAGCGCCGAGGGTGTGCCCGTCCCTCAGGTCACCTGGTACAAGGTAAACCCTTTATGGTTGTGGTCAACACAAGGGAGCAGTACTGGAGTAAAGATATAGTCAGTGTTGAGTACTATGACAAAAAATACAGGGAAAAAATTATTTAATAAGTAGTTTCTTATAAGGAGATTTTTTGTTTATGTTGAGGGTGCTTTCTTGAATTAAAGAAAATTTGTGTAATTAACTAATATGATTTTAAGCCCAAGTTCATGTAAACAATTGTTAAACTCTCCCTTTAGGACAACAAGAAGTTGGATGATAGAGCAGACCACAGGAAAGTCAGCGGAGATCAGATCTCATTTAGTTTCCTGAAGACTTCAGATGCTGGCGTGTATAAGTGTGAGGTGAGTGGTGGCCGCGTCTCAGCAACCTGTCCTCTTAAAAATAACGTCACTTTTGCCTCATATGCGCGCTATGGCCAAATTTGAACGTAATTTGAAATGAAATCGACTCACAAAAGTGACGTACTGTTCCGTTTTCTGTTTCAGTCGTCCGGCCTACTCGGCAAGCTTAGAAGAGGAAACATTCCTTTAACGTTTTGAAACTTTATGAGAATTTCCTGCCCACCTAACCTATCAGAGGACCCTTAACTTACTGTTGTTGAAAAAAAAATCCCAAATTTATAATATTTTTTTTTTCATTTTCAAATTACGTCCAAATTCGGCCATACGGGCAAACGGCCAAAAGCGACGTTCTTTTTAAGAGGACAGGTTGGTTACTGTAAGGTCTTTGTTTACTGCCGACCACAACTGTAGGAAATATACCAATAATCCATATATATATCCCTCACATATTGGGTTGTAACACGGACAATGAATAAAATATATGTGGGAATGGAATATGGAGACTATATACACAAGGAAATCAGGATAACCTGATACATATATGAAAAAATGTTAGGTTCAGTGCGGGGTTCAAGGTCCATGGGATAGAGCGAGCGTCTGGGGTTACACCCAGGACGCTGGTTCAATATCCGTCGACTTGGTTCAATACCCCATTCTCAATCGACTTAAGAATGGTCCAGGACGGACCGAAACGTCGTCGTCCCTTCACCTTCTAGTGTGTGGTCTGGTCAACATACCCGTCACGTATCAGTGATGTTCTCATGGAGACCATATGTTATGAACTATGAAATTATATAAATGAAATACAATATATATAATTACAACCTGTTCAAATGCCAGCGTCGTTAATGCTACCTCCCAAGACGCATTGATAAATTCTATTGTACAGTGTATTAAAATTTTATTTTTCTCATATTAATATTTTTATATATTAAAGTTTTATGTGTAGTCAGTCATAGTGTGTTAAGTTAAGTGATTAGGTTTTGTTTGTGATTATTTGTGTTTTAAGTACATGTGTGAAGCATTAACACCAACCCGTTCTCGACTCAAGTCCATTCCATCCATCGGTCGACCCCAAAGACACATTAAATTTTAACATTCTGTTCATTCAAAACAGGAATTTTCTCAAATATAAATTAATATTATTATATTTTAGCATATTGTGCATATATAGGCATTGGTTAGGTGTTTAGATTCTGTTGGGGATTATTCGTACTTGTAGTACGTGGGTGAAGCATTTACAGCGTTGTGGTTCGAACAAAAGTCGTCAGCGAAGCACTTGTTCCGGAAGTGTTCGGACGTCATCAGTTGTGAGTCGTGTGTAAACCGTTTTTCAGCGAAGCACTCTCCGGGAAATGAGCAAACTTCATCACTTATCAGTCGTGTGTAAACAAGTTTTTCACTCACAAAGAAGAGGTTTAGCGTTCTGGATTAACAAGCATTTGGCCTTTCGTGATAAACACGGGCTGATAATACTTTTGACTGACACACAATCAAATCAATACAAGGAAATTGAAATTGATAACAAGCATGAGAAAGGGTAGGAATGGAAATAGTAATATGAGTGGGAAATGGTAATGTAAAACAGAATGAATGGGAAATGATTTGGGAAGTAATATGAGAGAGATATTGATACAAAATTCAACAAGTGAAATTCAAAAAAATAATAATCAATACAAGGACTTCAATTGCTTGAGTCACTTAAATTCTAATCAATCTCATTTCATCTTAATTTTCAGTAATCAGCTATCTTGAATCCTAGCGTAATCTTTATGCCGCATCCTAGCATAATCTTTATGACGCGTCCCCCTCCCTGCTCAGCTCGTTGTCGCCGTGTGGGGGCTTAGTGGACGGCTGCTGGAGTGTGATGCTCCTTGGGACAGTCCTCTGTCCTTTTCTAGCATTGTGCTCCTGCTGCCGTCCTCTCCAATTCTGCTGGGCATCTTTTCCTTTTTCTTCTGTTTCGTTTTTCTCCCCCCTCTTCTCCTATCTGCTTGCCGGTTCCTGCCGACCTTTTGCTCATTCTGGTTCTTCCCTTGGACTTCTTCTATTTTGACGCCCGGGTGCTTGAGGAGGCATACTCTTGCACCCGTAGAACTGTAGTACCCGACGTCGAGAGCGAGGGGAACCTTTTATTGTCAATCCCCCTTTCGTCACTGAACCCGATCTCGACGGACTGTCGGTTTCTTAAGGTGACGTTTGTGGGGCGTATACTCACGACGCACCCCTAGGAGGCCCCGGCAAGATCGGCGATAGCTTCTTGTTGGGTGTCCTGCCTCTAATTGTGGCTCCATGGTGGGTGTGGGGGCACATTCGTGAATGAATTCTTTTTTCGTCATGATGATAACCCCTGTTTCGGCTGCTTCTGGTGTACCTTCTCAGGCTCGTGGGGTGGGCGACCAAGCCCCCGAGTCGGTCCGTATTGGAAGACCGGGCTCTGTAGCCTCCGCTGCATTGGGCCCCGACCTTGCTCCTCCTTTGGCCTCTCTGACTCCTTCCCCTGGCTCCCCTCCCTCCTCTGTGGTTGGGTCGAGCCCCAAGCCCCCAGTGGTGACTACCTCGTTCCCTGGCGCGGCTCCTTCTCTAGTTGTAACTACTGCGCCTTTTAACCCCTCTCTCTCTGGGGGTTCTCACCGCCGTCCTCGTCATGGACGCCCTTGCTCGATTCCTTCCAGTTCTGCTACCTATCAAGCCTTGTTTGGTCCCGCGTCGTGGGCCAAATATTTTGATCTCTTCCCTCTTGATTCTGCACCTCCTGACGATTTCTCCCTCCATCGACATCTCGTTGATTCCGTGGATGCCTCCATTACTTTCAACCCCACTCGTCTCGGTACACGTGTCGTTGCTGCTCCTTCTCAGGATGCTGCTTCCCGCTTGGCTGCCTTATCCTGCCTTGGCGAGACCCCTGTTCGGGTCTCGAAGAACGCTCAGTTGAATGCCAGTGTTGGCACTATTTTGCTCCCGCCCCATGTTGCGACCGGTGTTCGGGACCTGCGCGACTGCCACGACGATATTCGACATATCCTTGATGCCCAGGGCCATTCTATTCTCCAGGTGGACACGTTTACTCGTCCCCCTCGTGGTAGTCGCCGTCAACCCCTCCGGGTTGTGAAGATTACCTTTGATGGTAGGACCCTTCCACCCTCTGTCATTCTTGCTGGTGCCAGGTGCTCTGTCCAGGAGTACATTCCTTCTCCTCGGCTCTGCAACAAGTGCTGGAGGTTTGGGCATGGTGCCCTCCGCTGCTCCGGGACTGTCTCTCTCTGTCCTTTGTGTGGTGGCGAAGGTCACTCTAAGTCGGAGTGCACTTCTCCCCAGGCTCGTTGCCTCAACTGCGGTGAGGCCCATCCTACCTTCTCCCGTGCGTGTGTCCATTTCAAGCTTGAGGCAGCCGTCCTCAACTTGAAGCACCGGGAGCGTTTATCTTTTCCTGAGGCGAGACGCCAGGTTCGCCGGCTCCCGCCTTATGCTAATATCTCTTATGCTCGCGTGTTGCGCTCTTCCTCTCCTCGTCCTTCCCGCCTTCCTCAGACTCACAACCGTTTCCGGGCCTTGGACCCTGATGCGCCCACTGCCCCCTCCTCTGTTCCTTTGGGTTCTCTCCCGAAGGATCCTCCTGGTCCTCTGTCCGGGGTTCCCCTTCCTTCTACCCGGTCTGTCGTGTCTCCTGTGTCTTCTTCCTCGTTCCCCTCCGATCCTCCTTCCCATCCTCTTCCTCCATCTATCGGCTCTCCCCACCGCCTGTCGGTGCAGGCGGATATCCATCGCTCTCCTAGCGGCCGTCGTGTGTGCTCTCGTTCGGCTTCTCCTGTTGAGACACTGGAATCCGTTGCCCGGTACGTAGTTGCTGGGACACCGGTCTCTTTAAGTCAGAAGCGTAAGCCTGGCTCCTCTCCTTCCTCTTCCCCGGCGGGTCAGAAGGCTTCGCTTTCTTCCTCAGCTCCTACGTCTGGTTCTGTTGCTCCTTCCCCTCCCGTTTCAGTGATTGTGCCCCCTGTTCCTGCTATGGAGGTTTCTTTGGCCCCTGCTTCCCTTTCGGTTGCTGCTCTTGCTGGGGTGCGCTCCCCTCTTTCTACTCCCCCTCTTCCTGCAGCTGTCCTTGACTGCTCCTCTCCGTTGTCTCCTCCTCTTCCTCCTCCTCCTCCTCCTCCTCCGGACCCCGCCCGCCCCCCTCTGATCTGTTCTCCCGTTTCCTTCCCTCCGTCTTTGCTCAGTTTACCCATGCCCCCTAACCCTGACTTTGCTGACCCTGATCCCGACCCTGATATTCTTTAACGTGCTCTGTTGCTCTTTCGCCTTGGTTTCTTCCTTGTTCTCTGGTTTTGTCCTTTCTCTTCTCGTCGTTGTCCATTCTTCAATGGAACGTTCGAGGTTATTACGCCAATTTCCTCGAACTCCAACTTCTGATTTCGCGGTTTTCGCCCCTTTGTGTCTGTCTCCAGGAGCCAATGCTTGGTGCTCGTCCTGGTCGTTTTCGTGGCTATTCCTTTCTCTCCTCCCCCCCCCCCCCCCCAGCCATTGCTGGGGCTTCTAATTCTTCTGCTCTCTTGATTCGTGCTGATGTTCCCTTTGTTCCTTTACTTTTTCCTTCGCCTCTCAATTGTTCTGCTGCTCGTATCTTTGTGGGGAAATGGTACACAGTTTGTTCCATTTATCTCCCCCCGAGTTTCCCGCTCTCTCTTCCTGATTTGAAACACCTCCTAGACTCCTTGCCGGAGTCTGTGCTCCTGCTGGGTGATTTCAATTGTCGTCATTCCCTTTGGGGTGACGTTCTGACGAATACCCGGGGTCGCCTCCTTGATCCGTTTCTCCTCTCTTCTTTACTGTCTCTTCTGAATTCTGGTGAGCCCACTCATTTGGACTCTCGGACTTGCACCCTTTCTTGTCTTGATCTTGATCTCTGCTCTTCTTCTCTTTACTTAGATTTCACGTGGCAGGTTCTTGATGACCTCCATGGAAGTGATCATTTCCCCATCCTTGTTTCCTTTTTCTCTTTTCGCCCTTCCCTCTCTTTCCCTAGGTGGCAGTTTGCTAAGGCAGACTGGACCCTATTTACCCTCAGTGCTGCTCTCTCTGACCTCTCCCTTCTGCCTCTCTCTCGCGCTCTCCTCCTTTTTCATGACACTGTCTTCAATGCTGCCCTCCGCTCTATTCCTCGCTCTTCCTCTCGGGGTCTGCGGAAGTGCGTTCCCTGGTGGAATGCGGACTGTGCTCGGGCTGTCCGCTGTAAGCGGGCAGCCTGGAAGAGGCACCGCCGTAGGCAGACGACCGATTCTTTTCTTTTCTTTCGGAAAGCGAGTGCGGTGGCCCGTAGGGCCATCCGTACGGCTAAACGTGAATGTTGGGCATCTTATGTCTCAACACTTACGTCCGAAACCCCTCTGGCCCAGATCTGGAAGCTTATCCGCAAGATAGCGGGTAAGTTCGTTCCCGATGTTTCACCGGTCTTTCACCTCCATGATACTCTTGTGGCGGACCCGTTGCAGGTCGCTTCCGAACTGGGTTCCCACTTTTCTTCTGTTAGCTCTGGTCTTCATCTTCCCCAATCTTTCCTTCTTCGTAAACCTGTCCTTGAGTCTCGTCCTTTAGATTTCTGCACTCATCTTCAGCTTCCCTATAATGATCCCTTCTCTCTCTCTGAACTTCGTTCTGCCCTGGCCCTCTGCGGTTCTACGGCGGCGGGCTCCGATGGTATTCATTATGAGATGCTTCGCCATCTCCCTCCGAGCACGTCTCAGTATTTACTGAGTCTGTATAATCGGATCTGGGAGTCGTCGTCAGTCCCTGAGGACTGGCTCGATGCCGTTGTCCTCCCTGTTCGCAAACCGGGGTCTCTGGGTACTTCCCCTAAGGACTTTCGCCCTATTGCTCTCACAAGTTGTGTCTGCAAACTCTTTGAACGTATGGTTAACGTTCGTCTGATGTGGTTCCTGGAACACCATCACCTCCTCTCCCCTTCTCAATTTGGTTTCCGCAAGTGCCACAGCACGACAGATGTCCTGGTGAACTTGGAGGTTTATATTCGTACTGCTTTTGCTGCGAAGACCTCCGTTGTTGCCGTCCTTTTTGACCTGGAAAAGGCTTACGACACCACTTGGCGTTATCATATCCTATCTCAACTTCATTCTTTTGGCCTTCGTGGTCGTCTCCCTCTCTTTCTCCGCAGCTTCCTCTCTCGTCGTTCCTTTCGGGTGCGCCTTGGTACCACTCTCTCTCCCTCTTTTCAGCAATACGAAGGTGTGCCCCAGGGTAGTGTTCTGAGCACTACTCTTTTTCTGGTTGCCCTCAATGGTCTTCTTTCCTCTCTTCCTTCTGGTGTCTTCTCTGCTCTCTATGTCGATGATCTTACCCTTTGTTGTCAGGGTGATGATTCGCCTCTCCTTCAACGCCGGCTTCAGCTTGCAATTAATGCCGTGTCATCTTGGGCCACAGATCATGGCTTCAAGTTCTCTACTTCTAAGACTTGTGCCATGACTTTTACGCAGAAACGGGTTGTTCTTCGTCCCTCTTTGTCACTTTATGGTCATCCCCTTGAATACAAAGATTCCGCGAAGCTTTTGGGGTTATTCCTTGACACTCATTTGTCTTGGTCTCCCCATATCTCTTACCTCCGTGTTGAGTGCTCTAAGGCCCTTACCCTCCTTCGGGTCTTGTCCCATACTTCTTGGGGGGCAGATAGGCGCACTCTCCTTGCTTTACATTCCTCTCTCGTCCTGTCTAAGCTCGATTATGGTTGCCCTGCTTACTCGTCTGCTTCTCCTTCTACTCTTCGCCGTCTTGATGCTTTGCACCATACTGGGTTGCGCCTCAGTTCTGGTGCCTTTCGTTCGACTCCCATCCTTAGATTGTATGTTGACACTGGCTTCCTGTCTCTCCAGGACCGCCGTGATCGCTACTGTCTTCGCTATCTTGCGCGGTCCTTGCAACATCCTTCCTCTCGCCTCTGTCGTGCTTTTACTTTTACCCCTCCTGCGGTTCCTGTTCCTCTTCACCACCTCCCTCTTTCTGTCCGGTTATCTCGCCTACAGGATTCTCTTTCCGTTCGTATTTCTGATGTCTCTCCTCGTGTTGTTCCTTCTTTGCCCCCGTGGAAGATCCCTCTTCCGCGGTTTTGTACATCCTTGACCCGTATCACTAAAGCATTTACCCCTCCTACGGTTCTAAAACGCCTTTTCCTCGAGCACTTTTCTTCTCACTCCCACTCCGTTTCTGTCTTCACCGATGGGTCTAAGTCAGCGGACGGTGTTGGCTACTCTGTTATTTTTCCTGATCGCACTTATGTGTCGCTTGCCTCTGGAGACTAGCATCTTTACAGCGGAACTTTATGCTATTCTCTCTGCTCTTCGTCTCCTGCTTTCTCGTTGTCAGTCTTCCTTTGTAGTTGTTGTTGACTCTCGTAGTGCCCTCATGGCTCTCGGGTCCTTTAATCCGGTTCATCCAGTAGTTGTCGAGATCCAGCATTGGCTGTTTCTCGTTCACAGTAAATTTAAGTCGGTTGAGTTTTGTTGGGTTCCCAGCCGTATTGGTGTGTCTTTAAATGAGCGTGCGGATGCTGCCGCCAAGGAAGCTGTCCGCTCTTGTCCCATCTCTCGTAAAGGCATTCCGTATTCCGACTTTTACCCGGTTATCCATTCCTCAGTCCTTACCCGTTGGCAGGCTTCTTGGTTGTCTGTTACTGGTAACAAGCTACGTACTCTTAAATGTTGTGTTTCCTTGTGGCCGTCCTCCTTCCACCGTAACCGGCGGTGGGAAACAGCTCTGGCGAGGTTGCGTATTGGCCATACTCGCTTAACCTATGGTCACTTGATGGAGCGCCGCCCTGCTCCTTATTGTCCTAGTTGCATTGTCCCTCTTACGGTCGTGCATGTCCTTCTTGAATGTCCTGACTTCCAGGACGAGCGTGTGTCTGGCTTTCCGACCGCCCCTCGCGGTCACCTGTCCCTCGATAGAATTCTTGGTGACTCGGATACTTTTGATATCGTTCGCCTTATGCGTTTTTGTTCTCGTATTGGCATCCTTGGTGATATTTAGCGCCCTCTGATTATTTTGCGTATTTGATGGTGCTACATAACCTTCCCGGTTTGGTGCCTTCTTTTGATAATTACTTACTTACTTTATGACGCGTGTATATATATATATCTCATCTTTAAAACAGTGTCTGTCAGAGATTAGGACAGCCGCCTGGGGTTAGCCTCACTCAACTCTGCCGTATTTCACTGTCGTATATATTTCATAATACATAAATGCAACGTTTATGCATTTCACTGTTTTATTGTATTATGTATGTATTCACTGTATTATTGTATCATATATGTATACACTGCATTTTTGTATTATGTATACACTGTATTTTTGTATTATGTATGTATTCACTGTACTATGTATTACTGTAGGTGACAAACCGCGCCGGGACCATCTGGAGTGAAGCCCGGCTCACGGTGATTGACCCGGACGCCTTCGTCGACACCACCATCCTGAGTGTCGTCGGTGTACTGATTTTCTTCCTCTTGTTCATTAGCATATTCTTCTGCAGGAAGATCATCCAGGATAGGGTAAGTATTCCCACTATTCTTGACAGCGTTAATGTTCTTAGTTTTTACCTTTTGGTATAGAATATTCTTCAGCGGGAAAATCTTCTAGGAGAAGGTAAATGTCACCACTATTCTCACCGTCCCGAGGCTGGGATTCAAAATGAGGGAGACTAGGGGAAAAGCTGGAAAACCCTGAAGGAAATTCCCCTCACAAATGGGAACTCTCCCGGGGGCACAAGACAAGTGTAAGCCTAAATGGACAATGAGACAGACCAACAGGTGCCCAAATTACAGAATCTATAAACTGGTGTCTATTAATCTTGTTTAAATTACCAATCAAGTTGTCAATGTAATCAGAGCTTTAATATACTTACTAATCTCTCTCATCTCATTTTTTCTTGCAATGTATCTGTTATCATTTTATTAATTCTGCTAGAATTTACGTACTTAAAATTATCTGTTAGATTAAAGGACCTGCCCGAAACGCTGCGCGTACTAGTGGCTTTACAAGATTGTAAATACTATGCTATGTATTCTCACAAACCCAATGTACCTTCTTGTATATAAATAAATGCAGTCTCCGTGGTGTAGTGGTAAGACACTCGCCTGGCGTTCCGCGAGCGCTATGTCATGGGTTCGTATCCTGGCCGGGGAGGATTTACTGGGCGCAATTCCTTAACTGTAGCCTCTGTTTAACTCAACAGTAAAATGTGTACTTGGTTGTAACAAGGATTCTTCGCGGCGGGGATCGTATTCCAGGGACTTGCCCGAAACGCTACGCGTACTAGTGGCTCTACAAGAATGTAACAACTCTTGTATATATCTCCAAAAAAAATAAAAATAAAAAAATAAATATATAAACAGAACACTCACAAACAAGCTGCACGCCACCTCTTCCTCTACAGTCACAACTAAGGACCTTAATAAATTGTGGCAGCTACAAACATTACAGAACATAAGCGAGACGCAGAAAATGGAATGCGCTCTTTTATGAAGTGGGGAGGGGGGGGGGGCCTGACCGTTTGGCTTGGTCAATGATTGGGTAACCGTATGGACAGCCTAGTACTTGTCTCCGGAAACCTCGATAAGCCAAAAACATCCAGATAAAACTCTTAGAGGCAGACAATAAAGTCTACGGACGAAAAGCACGACCAAGCGAGGCAGAACACATCCTCCAGTTGAAGGGAGGCAACCATACAACCCTCACAGCCAGGAGAGGGCAGATGGTGGCATCAGAGAAAGAGGCAGTGAAAGACTAATTGGTGACGAAACAAGGAAAAATGGACATTGATGAATTAGGCTTACAGCAGCTGGGGAAACCTATTTACCAAACCTAAAAGTGTTTTGTAGGCGGCGCTGCTGGAACCCACAACCCTTCCCGCGAACAGAACAGATCATTCAACATCTATATCATATCTGACCACCTTTTTGTAATACTTTGGCACATCCTCACTTTTGCAGCTAACTTAGACTATAGAGAGGGCTACTTTGTACCAACTATATTGTTCGAACATGAATTGGTGGATAGTTTTTTTTTTTTTTTTTATTTTTATTTTTACATGCAAGCATGCGTATAATGTACAAGAAAAACAGAACAAATATAACAGAACAAAAGTACAAAGCACACATATGTACAAGGACAAAGGAACAAATCAATAGAAGACCAGCCAGAAGGGCTGACCACAAAAAAATGCATATACAAACAATACACAATTAGTAACACAGTGTAATACAAACATTAGGGAAAACCCCAGGACAAAATGCACACAAAACAAGCCTGCTAACACCTCAAATACATACAGAGAGGCGAGAAACATACAAGAATAAGGACAATAACAATAAAGAAAACAGATCTGCCATAACAAACGGAAGGCAAAACATAAAGAGCACACGCCAACAGCCTGAAGGGCACACAATATGACAAACAAGTGCACACGACATCCATAACCGAACACACAAACGCATAGGAACCGCACACCCCCCCACGAGCCATACAAAAAAACCCACAAAACAAACCGGAGCACGCAGGAACCGGGAAACAATACCCACCCCACCCACTCACATACACACCCCACAACCAGGCAACACAAAATACATAGAAATCACTTGCGAGGAACATCGGAAGAAACGTACTTCTCCGGGAACAGCTCACAAGGATATTTCGACTTGTAAGCTTCCCAGACGAGATCTTCAAGGTCGGTAGGGTTTTTGATCCCCCGCGCTCGAGTGGGTATCATAAACTCAGGAACATCTATATCTGGCGGCATCGGCCAATGCCTAAGGTCACTGACGCAAGTCGCATAACGAGGCTGGGGAGCGCCAACCACGCCCTTCGAGGAAGCAGATGACGCCGGAGAAGCGGACGAGAGACGCCGAGCCTGCCACGCCTTCGCCATCGGAACAGGTGTCGGACGCTGAGACGATAGCACTTCCACGGATACCGCAGGAGACACGGAAGGGACTGCAGGAAACGGAAGAGGCGGCAAGACCGCTGCCGAGGAAACGGGTAACGAGGAAGGGGCCACAGAACATCCAGAGCGAGCATCCTTTCTCAACATCACCACCAGGCCACCCCGCTCACCACCAACTACAGCAGGGGGAACCACCGCCCACGAAGAACCGGAGCCATCCGACGCAGGCAACGCACCTGAAGCAGGACCCTCGGACACCGGACCAGAAGGTGAGGCCGAAACGCCGGCACCGGCATCCTCAGGCAAGTGTACCTCCGCCACCACCGTAGTGTGCACCACATCCGGAGCCACGCCACCGTCAACGGAAGGACGACACTCG
This sequence comes from Procambarus clarkii, assembly GCF_040958095.1. Lineage (NCBI taxonomy): Eukaryota > Metazoa > Arthropoda > Malacostraca > Decapoda > Cambaridae > Procambarus > Procambarus clarkii. The sequence continues at coordinate 7,028,909 of NC_091176.1, read as the reverse complement.
TCGAATTCGCCAACATCAGCCCACACAGAAGAACGCCGGGAACGCTTAGGCTCGGGCCGCACATCATCAGACCCGGAGGCAGACTCAGCAACCCGCGCAGCACCAACCGAGCGAACCGACGCACGCCGCAGCACGGCAGCCTCCTCAACCACACGGGGCACCAGGCCAGGCACAGGAGGGAATTCCGGATCCACCTCATCTCCCAGCACAGCCGGGACAGACGGCGAGGGTGCAGGGACCGGGACAGACACAGCAGAGGAAGAACTGGAAGACGAGGGGTCTGAGCAAACGGCAGGCGGAAGAGGCGCAGGGACATCAGCCAGAGCACTAGGCGAGGACCCAACCTCTGGAAGAGATGCGGCAACAACAGGGGGCGCAACAGGCGGAGCAACAGCTACTACAGAGGGCACCTCCTCAGCCGAAGAGACGTCCATACCCACCGAATCATCCCCCACAGGAAGGGGCGGAAAATCCTCCTCACTGAAGAGGTTCACTGGTGCAACAGGAGGCGCAGAACAGTCAGCAGCCTGATGGCCCAAAAGACCACAACGATAACACGTCCGCGGCTGACGGGCGTAAAACACCCGAACGTTGTACCCCATAAGGCGCACAGAGGACGGAATATCCGCCCGGAGTCTCATGCCCAGGGTGCGAATGTTAGACCTCACACCCTTAAGAGGACTAGAAGACACCACGTTCACTCTCACACTAACAACTGCGCCAAACCGCCCGAAATACCGCCGTAGCAGAGCCTCTGGAAACTCCAAGGGAGCCCCATGCACACTGACGTAAGTAAGTGCACCACTTCTATCCGAGAGGGTGACAGTGCCCGCACCATCCGGCAGGGGCAGTGTCCGCCCCTCGTATCGCCGGAGAAAATCGCGATACGCCGCCTCCTCTGCAAACTTCACAATGGCCCTACGGGCCGTTACCAACTCGACCCCATAAATCGCAAACACAGGGACAGAGAGCAGTTCACAAGCCAGGGCAATCTCCGGGTAACCAGCCCGCACAGAGAACTCTAGTCCCACAGACTGAGCCCGGACGACTGGGGGTAGAGGGACCCCCATCGTAACGCCACGTCAGCACAGGCGAGCAGACACACACCCGCCCCCAACCGGCCGAAACGGGCAAACAACACCAAACTGCTGGAGCGCCGATTCAACACGTCTGCCCCGCACCGAAGCTAGGGCCAGACTCCTCAATTGGTGGATAGTTGGTAGGATGTATGGACAGATAAATGAATGGATGGATGGATAAACGGATAAATAGATAGATGGATCAGTAGAACGATAGCTGAATGGATTGATACTGCTGGATGAGTAGAAAAATAAAAAAAAAAAAAAAAAAAAAAAAAAAAAAAAAAAAAAAAAAAAAAAAAAAAATGGATGGGGTAGAAAGATAGATGGATGGATACATATATGTATAGATGGACAGATACATAGATAGACTGATGGATGTATGGATGGTGATAACACAAAATGAGGTCAATGGAAATAACTGGTAATGTAGGACGGTGGATACTCAGTTTTCTGTCGAACAGAACACAAGAGTAACAGTTAACCATATAAAATCGAGTCAAAAGTGCAATTAAAAGCTCTGTACCTCAAGGTACAGTCCTTGCATCAATGCTTTTCATAGCTTCGTATCAACCTTTGCAAATGACACAAAAAAATCAGCATGAAAATTACCTCTGGGGGAAGACATTGAAAAACTACAAGAAGATATTAATATAGTTTTCGACTGGGCAGCAAAAAATAACATGATGTTTAACAGTGATAAATTCCAGGTACTCAGATACGGTAAAAATGAGAACCTTAAACATAATACAGGGTACAATACACAATTAAATCTGCCCATTTCTACCCATCCATTAAACCTCATCACAGGTTTAAGAATAAATATATTTTATTAATTTCAATGCTAATACCTGTAATCATAGGCTACTTATTCCCATACCGGGAAAATATATATTAAATAAAAATGCATCTACAGCTGTAAACATTCATTATGCAGTGTTAATTTCGAAACTAAAATAGCTACCCAAATGTCGTACCGCAATTTAAGCAGAATCGTACGTCTGGCAGCATAACAGGTGAGCTGAACATAAGAATGAAGGTAACTGCAGAAGGCCTATTAGTCCATATGAGGCAGCTCCTATATATATCCACCCCAATCTCATTCATATACATGTCCAAACCTTCGTTTGCAACAATCAAGAGACCTCACATCCGATATTAGTTTACAATAATAGTTTATAATAAATAACTTACATTCTAGTTTTATACACAACAGTAATTATGAAACGCTGTAGCTAGATCTCGTACTATAATCCACAAGTAGTTACCGTACATCTTGCAGTTCAGGCGATTAGTGCCCGTGTTCATAGGCTAGTAAATTGTCCTCCCATCCACCAAACAGGTGCCCAAATGTCGCACCACAAGTCATCCATTTGGCAACTCAGCTGGATCCTAGCCACTATATTCATAGGTTAATCATTCCCAACCTCAAAAATCCTAATCTTGCTATGCAAATCAGCTAACTTGTTTCTAAACCAACAGTCACAAATACATACATGCATGCATACATACATACATACATACATACATACATACATACATACATACATACATACATACATACATACATACATACATACACATGCTCCACAACCCATACATGCATAGAGAATAGACTGTTTTGCCACTATAGCCTCATTAATCAGATATAATCTATACCATATTAATCCCTAAAATGTATTAAGAACAAGATTTCAGCTAGTATCCCAACAGCTCATTCACCCCCATCTACTCTTAAATTTGTGTACTGTTAATTAATATTAATGCATATCAATCAGCAAGGCACCCATATTATTCAATGAGGTCCAAAATATTACTAAATACCTTATTATATTCAAACACACCACCCATTGTAATTGCATGACTAAATACCCACCTACATACTATTCATATGGATAAACCAGGGTGTTTATGTCACATTTAAAGAAATACATATATTAGTAATTATTCGTAAAAAGTTGAGTTTGTGACAAGCCACACTAAAATATATTAATTTAACACCATTCACACAAAAATGCTATATTTGTACATACACTGAAAACACACACAATAAAAATACACATTATTAAACACACATTTAAACTCAATATGGCATTTTTGTGCAAAGTGTAACATTTCCACACAAATATACCATTACACACAAAATACAACATTTACACCCAAAATATGTCATTTATGCGCAGAAATATATTATTTTACATGCGGAATATACCATTTACACATAAAATATACAATTTACACATAAAATATACAATTTACACATAAAATATACCATTTACACATAAAATATGTCATTTACACTCACACTAACATTTACACACGAAATATATAATTAAACAAGCACATCCCAAAATGTACCATTTACACAAAAATGTCATAAACATAATTTTTACAAAAATACCCACACTCACATAAACCATAATTACACCACTTGTTGGGCATCTGGGGCTTTGACTCAAATATAAAATTATTTAATTAAGAAAATTAATGTAATCGAAGGACCTTACCTTGAGGTTACCTTGAAGTGCTTCCGGGGCTTAGCGTCCCCGCGGCCCGGTCGTCGACCAGGCCTCCTGGTTGCCGGACTGATTAACCCACCCACTTTTGAGAAAAGCAGGAAAACAAATAGAGGGATTATAAGACTGACACTATAGAACCAGTGCATAAGTATGTTAAATTATTTAACAATCACTTTAAAGAGAATGAATGGACTGTATTATTAATTGATTGAAGTTAAAAGCCTCAAATATCAATATTTGGGGGGGGGGTATCCACACTAGGAACCAGTGTGATTCATCACCAGTTCATTAATGGGTAAAAATATAGTAAATAGTAAAATAATAGAATCTTAACTAGAATGTAGATTCTAAAGGATCATAAAAAATAAATGATCAATATCTTGAAAGATTATTAAATCCTAAGAAATAATAAATGCAAACTTATTGAGTACTGAGCAGTGAATTATTGCTTTATATTATTCCTCTTAATCATCATATATAGAAACATATATAGAAATTGATAATGTCATTAGTCAAATTTTCTAAGAAACAAGATTTTGTCTTATCTGTAAGACGACTTCAAGTCCGTTTCGCTACTCGTCGTCGTGATCCTCCCTACGGTTTGTGTGAAAGCAAAGTCCTCTAACATCCTCGCGCAGAAGGGTTATTTCTTATTGCTGTTTATGAAGATTGGTTTGCTTGAGCATCAGTTTGGAGGCTCTGAATGATCGTAGTTTGAGCCTCAATGACTTGACAGCTTTTTGAACCACTGATTCTCGGCCCAGTTAGGGAAATCCCGGGTGGGGCCAGCAGCACGCTTGAATTACGAGAAGTGGGATTCTAGCGAGGAAGTTGGAGATGATTGAGAGGACAGAGCCATTAATATGGCTGTGTCCCATCTGTGTGTAATTTGGCCGAAGCCAAATATTAACAAACCCATTTTATATCAAATTTTGCTAATTTAAAGTTTGCTTTCATATCACTATGTGATATAATCATTTCACATTGTAATTGTAAATATAAATATTTTCCACAGAAGCGGGCACTGGACCTGCGACTAAGGGAACAAAAATTGTTCAATGAAGGCGACCCGGAAAGCCTCAACCCAGAGATTGGAATAGACCAACAAGCCGAACTGTTGCCATACAACACCAAGTATGAGGTCCCGCGAGACTCTATTATTTTTGGTAAGTTTTTTGCGCACACTTGAGGTGTTTCACTGATGGTTAATATGGCTTCTAATGAATATATTGAGATAGAAATGTCACAGCAACAAATAATTCACAATATTTATGTATAAAATTAGCTCCTTTCTGTACCACACATGACTGAATATATAATTGTTGCTGTATATTAACTGTTGAGCTTAACTGTGTGACTGTGGATACAGACAAACTGCTGGGTGCAGGAGCCTTCGGGAGAGTGTACCGCGCTACAGCCATCAACCTGACCCCTGGCCAGGCCCGGACCACAGTAGCTGTCAAGATGATGAAGTCTCGCACAGACAGCGCACAGCTTAAAGCCCTGCGCTCAGAAGTAAAGATTATGATCCACATTGGCCGCCATATTAACATTGTCAACCTGCTGGGGGCCTGCTCCAAGGACCTGGCTTCAAAAGGTAATTTGTTATATTCATTAATTCTTATCTTTTTTCCAAAATGTGTAAGATGTAATTTACTGTATATTTAGAGGGGGTTTATGTTCGTATCATACTAAGGAAATTTGCACATACCTCCTTTCCTAATTATTATAGTATTATACAGTTAATTTATGCTAGGTTAAGTTGAAATTGAAATAAGTTTATTAAGGTAAAATACACACAAAGGGATGAGGTAGCTCCAGCTATTCTCACCCCGTTCAGTACATCGTGTTAATACATACATAGACACACATCACAAGCAATAAACGTGTTACCGAACATTCTGAGATTATTGGGTTAACTTAAATTAATAACACTTTCGCTGTCTGATGACGTGTATTGTCATAAAACCATAATACGGAGAATGCCCGATGATGCAAAGGACGTCCAAAATATATAGATTTGTAAAAATTTCATTTATTGTCCGAATACTATGGGACGTTTTAAAATGCGCGCCAACTTTTGCCCACACCGTACAGGCAAGTGGGCTCACTGTTCTCGTGACAGCTGCAGCCTCCCCTCGAGTTGAAATGTTTCCCCATTCCAGTTATTTTATCTCAGGTATTTGGTGTTGTTACCGGCTTTATAAACACTGCAAAATGACTGTCAGATGGATACTGATCAAGAACAGAGCCAATCCACGATGAAAAATTCAAATTCAAATGTTTATTCAGGTAAAGTACATACATACAAGGGGTGATACAAATATTGCTGAATTTATAGATAGAGCTAGTACATACAATGCCTAAAGCCACTAGTACGCAAAGCGTTTCAGGCAGGAAAAACACTAAAGACTAAAACTTAATACTAATTGAGATTAAAGTATAAAATGTGTTGAGACAATATAAAAATAAAAAAGGGGGAACATGGCAGAAAAACAGCAAAAATACAATTTGGTCGACAAACAACATTGTTTAAAAATAAGACATGGGTTGACATTATAGGGGTAAGGTAGGTTACAGGGAGTTAATTAGGTAGTGCTTAGATTTTATCTTAAACTGTTTGAGAGAGGTACAGTCTTTAACATGATTGGGAAGGTCAGAAAGCATTGAACGAAACACGTATGAGGGAAAAGCTATTTAGTTTTCATCGAAAGTATAGAAAAGTAGGACTTTTATGTTCTTATATGCAAATATCTCTTTACAGCATTTTATTGGGAACAATTTGATACCAAATTGAACGACGTAGCAAGGAAATTGAGGTCAGAAAGCTGAAAAGAGGATAAACATTGGAGTGGTGAGCTCTAGTGCAACGTTCTGGCTACCTTGCTGCGTGCGACGGGTCTAAAGTATAGGAAAGTGAGATTTAAAAGTTTTTATATGCCAACATCCCTTTACAGCATTCTATTGCGAACAATTTGATACCAAATTGAATGACGTAGCAAGAAAATTGAAGTCAGAAAGCTAAAAAGAGTATAAACATTTGTGTGTGTGTGTTGGCGAGCTCTTGGCCTACCTTGCAGTGCGCAACAGGTCTACAGTATAGGAAAGTGAAATTTATATGTTATTATATGTTATATTCCTTTAGAGAATTCTATTGCGAACAATCTGATACCAAATTGAACGACGTAGCACGGAAACTAAGGTCAGAAAGCTAAAAAGGGAATAAACATTTGTGGGTGGTCGTTAATAATTATAAAAGATGCTCAAAAGCAGTAACTGAATGGCCCATAATATGACAAGTCAGGAAAGGGGTCCACTGAAACTCAAGGATGTTAATTAACAGTAGGTTTATTTATGCAAATTGTATTATAACTAGAAACCTTACTTGACATTAAAGTAATCCCAGCCGCTATTGGTAGGCTTGTTTCCCTGCAATGAAAACATTCCCTCCCCCTCCTATTGAGCCCAAAAAGACACTAACTCCTAATTGTACTCTCTGACTACTGTTCCCTGAAGCTCCACCCCTTGGCACCACTGTTGACCTATAGTGAGACAAGAACAGTCAACAGAACTAGGCCTACCTAACCTGCCATGAACGAGGGTGGCCCGCCACTTGACCGGGGCTGGGCCCAGACACCCTAACATCCATCATTTATCAATAATAAATACTGAGAAAACTAATTACTAATTTAATAATTATGATACTGGTTGTAAAGCTTGGCTTTACCCAAAACTTTTAAATGTATATTTAAAATTTAATAGTTTTGTTCTAGATACACTTAAAACGTAATTTTGTTATGTCTTACTAAACAAATAAAAACTACATAATTAAATCCTTAGCACTTTGATGCTCCACGCAGAAGGCTCTTCAACTTTGCCCTCTGCACCGCGCATTTCGGGTGTCCAAACGGCGACTCTGAAATGTTTATACTCTTTTCGGTCTGCTGACCTTAATTTTCCATGTACGTATTTAATTTTGATATCAATTTATTCGTAAGAGAATGCTCCAGAGGAATATATATATATAAAATTTCACCAAAGCCGACGTGAGACCCGCACCAAATAAAAAAGTATGTCGATCGTTAGCAATGAGCGCCAAACAGCGATGGAATGTTTATGCTGTTTTCAGGTTCGTCAACCCCAGAATTGTTCTACTTCGTTAATTTTGGTATCATTGTGACCGTAATAAAATTCCGTACAGACATATGAATATAAAGTACAAAACATGGGCGCTCCCCACCCGCAAGACCCTGGGAAGTTGCCCAAGGGTTACCTGCTACCACAGGCCCAACTGCACATATCGACTATACACCCCTACTGAAAAGTTTATACTCTTTTTCTTGTTTTTGACCGTAATTTTCGATGTACGTGTTTCATTTTGGTATCAATGTGTTCTCAATGAAATGTTCTAGAGGAACATATATATATAACATTAGTTCTATATAGCAATAGAATTCTCTATAGGGGTATATGCATATAAGGTCTAAAAGCCCGGAGTGACTCCCCACAGCAAAGCCTAAAGTCGGCCAAGTTACCCGTGAACGAGCACCAATTGGCACACCTGCAGACTAATGTATATACTCGTTCTGTCTGATAACATAAATTTTCGTGCTACGTCCTTCATTTTGGTATCAAATTGTGCGCAATCTAAAGGCACGCATTTTAAAATTAGTCCCATAATAATAGAGTAATAAATGGAATTTTAACAAATATTTTAAATTTTGGACACTTTTTGACATCGCCACAAAATTATTTAAATCTTCCAAGTGTTCTGACATTAATTTTCATGTTACGTCTTTCATTTTGGTATCAAATTGGGCGCAGTCTAACGGCGCTCATTTTGAAACCACCTAGAAGTTGCTCGGATGAAAATTTAATTTTCTACAAATATTTTAATGGATGACGCCCAAGATTGTCATCGGCTCACATTAAAGAGAAAAACTAATGCCGCATATAAGCATCATCGGAGAGAGAAAGTGTTGATCATGAAAATATATGAAGTTGAAGTGAAAAGGTTTGTATTTTACTTAACACTCGCTGTATGTCTCCTTCCTTGGAGCACTGAAACCCCCCCCCCCCCCCACACACACACACACACACACACACACACACACACACACACACACACACACACACACACACACACACACACACACACACACACACACACACACACAATGATCATTTGTACAATTTACAAAGATTCACTGAAAGCCTAAAGTTTTGTATGCCATCAGAAACAGAGAGATGTAAATATGATTGTAACGACGTTCCAAGGAATATATCGCACGTGAGGACAAAGATACCTGTAATAGTGGAGCATTGCCGCCGCATCGCCGGTGACTGGTTGTTTGAAAGCTAAATATTGTTGGTATTCAGCTAAACATATGCGTTTTGTCAGTTTAACAGCTGAGCTCGCTGAGGGATGAGAGGAAGAATGTTACTTACACTCTCGTTCAACATGCCGGTAAACCAGTGCAAAACTCATAACAAAATTCGTGCAAAAATTTTCCTTTATGATATACAGAATAACTATAGGATCCCTAGGATTATTTGTGATACAACCACTGAAGAAATTATACACTTGGTGAATGTAGGTCCAGGTGTCCCGGGCTTCTCACCCGCACTCTACTCTGCACTGTTTCTCATGATTTGCTGGGCAAAATTCAAATAATTACAAATACAAATACAAATATTTATTTAGGTAAAGTACATACAAGGTAAGATACAAAAAATTATGGATTTATAGATAGAGCTAGTACATACAATGCCTAAAGCCACTATTACGCAAAGCGTTTCGGGCAGGAAAAACACTAAGACTAAAACTTAATACTAATTGAGATTAAAGTATAAATTGTGTTGAGAAAAAATAAGAAAAAATGGAAAAAGGGGGGGGGGGAGAAACATGGCAGAAAAAAACACAAAAATACAATTTGGTCGACAAACAGCATTCTTTAAAATAGAAGACATGGGTTGACATTTTAGGGGTGAGGTAGGTTACATTGAGTTAATTATGTTAATTACTCGGTACCCCTACTCAAATCTCTGAATATGTTAGATATTAAGTCCCTGCACATCCTCTCATTTGTATTTTATATATATATAAAACGCTGAACTGTAATGCCAATCCTGACCTCAAAAGCTTCATAGAAGGTTGTAACAGAACCCATGAGCACCACACCAGAAATAAATACAGTTTTGATATTCCTAGAGTACGACTTAATCAAACTAGAAATGCTCTACATATCAAGGGACCCAGAATGTGGAATGACCTTCCCAACCATGTTAAAGACTACCTCTCAACCAGTTTAAGATAAAAACGAAGCACTACCTAATAAATTCCCTGTAACCTACCTTACCCCTCTATTGTCAACCAATGTCTGTTTTTTTTAAATGACGCTTTTTGTCGACCGAATTGTATTTGTGCTGCTTTTTCAGCCATGTTCCCCCCTTTTTATATCTTTTTTTTTTATTTGTTCTCAACTCATTTTATTCTTTATGCTCAATTAGAATTAAGCTTTAGTCATTTAAGTTTTTCATGCCCGAAACGCTTTGCGTAATAGTGGCTTTAGGCATTGTATGTACTAGCCCTATCTATAAATCCATCACTCTTTGTAAAATCTCTTGTATGTATGTACCTTACCTAAATAAACATTTGATTTGATTTGAATTAGGTAGTACTTAGTTGTTATCTTAAACTGGTTGGGAGAGGTACAGTCTTTAACATGATTGGGAAGGTCATTCCACATTCGAGGTCCCTTGATTTGTAAAGCATTTCTAGTTTGACTAAGTCGTACTCTTGGAATATCAAATAGGTATTTGTTTCTGGTGTGGTGCTCATGGGATCTGTTACAACCTTCTAGGAAGCTTTTAAGGTCAGGATTGACATTACAGTTCAGCGTTTTATATATATAAAATACACATGAGAGGATGTGCAAGGACTTAATATCTAACATATTCAGAGATTTGAGTAAGGGTACCGAGTGATGTCTGGGGCCAGAGTTAGATATTGTCCTAATAGCAGCTTTGTGTTGAGTAATTAGAGGACGTAAATGATTTTGAGTAGTAGAACCCCAAGCACAGATACCATAGTTGAGATAAGGATAGATGAGGGAGTAATAGAGCGTCACCAGGGCAGGGCGAGGTACATAATATCTGATCTTAGAAAGAATGCCGACAGTTTTTTTAAATTTTTTTATATATTTAGAATGTGTCCCTGGAAATTCAGCTTGTGGTCAATGAGAACGCCAAGGAATTTGCCATCTACTTTGTTACAAATTTGGGTATTGTTAATCCTGAGATTTATTTGATTTGAGGATTTATTGCCAAACAAAATATAGAAAGTTTTGTCAATATTGAGGGTGAGTTTGTTGGCAGTTAGCCAGTGATGGACTTTATTTAGCTCAGTATTGTGACATTTAGAGCAAGGGGGTCAGGACTGGAGTAAATGAAGGTCGTGTCGTCAGCAAATAGAATTGGTTTGAGATGTTTTGACGCATTTGGAAGGTCATTAATGTAGATGAGAAAGAGGAGAGCGCCAAGTATGCTGCCCTGAGGAACACCAATGATGATGGGTAGGGTGGGAGAAATTGAATTATTCACAGAAACATTCTGGAGCCTATCAGTAAGGTAAGATTTAATGTACTGCAGGGAGTGACCTCTGACTCCATAATGTTGTAGTTTAAGAAGAAGGTTTTGGTGGTTAACAGTGTCAAAAGCCTTACGCAGGTCCACAAATAACCCAACAGGGAACTCATTTTTATCAAGAGCTGTATGTATCAAGTTAATCATACTAATAAGTGCATCGTTAGTGCTTTTTGGGGGTTTGAAGCCATATTGACAAGAGCTAAGTATATTGAGTTTGGCTAGATAAGAGTAAAGCTGCTTGTAGATTAGTTTTTCAAATATTTTTGACAAATTTGGCAATTCTTTGTGATTCTGTGATTCATTGTCAATTCCCATCTTGTTCCATAGATAGGTTTTCTTAGGTCAAGCTTCGGATGGTTTGCTTCAGCTAATCATTACTTCCCTCTTTGCTAATAGTTAATGTTAAATATTCAGGTTCAGGATTTCTGGTGGTCCAGTTGGGTATTGGCGGTTCGTTATTATTATTGGATGTCATTCGCCCCAATATGCTTGTGTGGCTTTTGGGTGCCTTTACAGCCGGTAATTTTATTTTCCCATTATACTTGGATTCCTTCTTCCTCACCCAATGAGTGAACTCTTTTCGTCCTTATTATTTTATTAATGTTTCTTTCCAAGATGTCGGTTTCTTCTGCGAAGTGCCATATGGAGTATGTACTAAGGAATCAACCCAAAAATCAAATTTTGAATGTGTTGAAAGTTAATCTTCTGGGTGGCTTCAGTAGCTCCCTGTAACTGCCCTTCATTGTTTTGGGAATAAGCTTCGTCTTTAGGCAGCACGGCACGTGAGCCTCAGGTGTTTGGCGAGCTGGCTGTGAGGTGACCCGAGCTGCCACCTGGAGGCGCGCGTGGACACTGGCGCGATCATTGCTTATTACAGGCAGACCTTGCCTTGTTTTATTTTATCTTTAATCAAAATATTTTGTTTGATATCCAAATCACACATCAGAAATTTAAGAAACGACGCCGTTTCTGTCCGTATGCTATACTTATCAAGTTATCTACCGACCGAAACGTCATCGTTTATTCATTTTCTGATGTGTGGTTTGGATATTATATCTTCAGCCACATTACTGTAACTCATCGAATGCATAGTTTGTTTTGCTTCTGCACTTTCTGGGAGGCTTTTTTCTGTGTCGATCTGCGATCCCCCATGCTTACCTCTGAGCACACCAGACAATGATCGTGGTGTTGGGTACATAAGACCAGAGCCAGTGCACCACTAAGGCTCCACAAAATAAGGCATTTCATTATATAAAATGCTTAATCTTTGTTTTGTCTGATGGTTGAAATTAAATTAAAGTTGTTATAATAAAAAACTATTTTCCACGCTATAAAAGCTACAACAAACTTATAATTATCCTTTCTCTCAGGTGAACTACTTCTCCTTGTGGAGTACTGCAAGTATGGCAACATTCTTGACTACATGCGTCGCCATCGTAAAGAGTTTGTCAACCAAATTAATGATGAAGATAAGATAGACCCAACTCTTACTGATCTACGGCTGAGGCAACGCAGCGGCTCCGGATCACGGTACACAACATTGTTATGGTCATAACATCCTTTACTTGCTCAGATCACCAGCCTTGTTGTCCTAGTTTAGTATCATATAACCAGTTGGCGTAGTTAGAATGTTGCTTAACCCTCAAACCACGCATATCATATATAAATGATATCGGTGACAAAACCGAAACCACGCACATCATTTATATATGATTTCGTGTCTAGCGCTATAATTTAAACACCCCGCCTGGGATAGGGGCAGCTATAGTACAGCCACGACCGATAGTTGCCAAATGCCACCTAGAAAAAAAATCCAGGCCAACATTCTTGGGTGTTACAGCGTCAGCATTGAGCAAGCCACCAAGGCTGGCGCACGCAGCACGAGCTCACAGCACTGCTGTTCAGCTTGTGACCACAGCATCGCCTACAAATACCATAATATAAATGATACTGCTATTATTGAGCAGTGATAGTATTACTGAAGCCCCCTGACTGTGATAAAACTGACCAGGATTCTGATAATAGCAGGATTGTGGTGATATTTAGTGCTGTGCTCCATGGAGGGAGGAGTAAGGCTGTGGAGGGAGGGTTGTTGCATCATCTTCTGACTGTGTGTGGCCACCATTTATTGACTGCACTCACCATACCAGCTTAGTGGTTCGCTATGGTGAACACAAGTGTAGATACTTACATATAACGTGTGTATGGTGTGAGATAACAGCGAGAGGAGTAGGTTGGGAGCCGCCATTTTGGTGAGGGAGGAGCGACGTCTGCACGACTTGGCATGTTGTTTACTGATGGCCACTATGGTCTTTGGGCACCATACCAGCTTATTTGTACAGGTATGGTAAATAAAACAGGTAGATACTTATATATAATGTGTGTATATAGCGTAATAACACCACAAACAATATTGTTGGAGGACAAATATTAATGCGTCTGGCCTTGAGGGCGGCCGCCGATCAGCTGACTGTGTGAGTAGCTACGTCTTTGTGCCTTTACTCACCATACAAGCTTAGATGTACAGTTATGGTGAACAAAACACGTAAATACGTGTATATAACGTCTGTGTATAGTGAATAAATACAAAAACAGTATTGTGGGAGGTGAGTGAGGTGGTGTTGAGGAAGGGAGTGGCAGTGAGTGGCTCGCTGGTGTTTGGCGGTCACTCCTCGTTGCTTTTTGACTCACAAGACCAACTTAGTAGTTCGTTATGGTGTACAAAACATGCAGATACTTATATATAACCTGTGTATATAGTGTAACAACAGCAAAACTATTTGTTTATTGTTTTATGAACATAATAATTGAATCACTAATATGCACACCATAATTTTGAGTACAGCAATGGTTCACACATTTTATAATATAAATATACCACAATTCACTGTACGGAATAATATTACTGAAAAAAAACTAAGAAAAAATCAGAGACATTGAAATAATTAGGTAATAATATATTTGTGGCAACTGCCGTCTGACAGCTCGGGCGGAGTAGACCTCGTCTGGCGAAGGCTCTGCCAACGCCCCTTTTTTGCCACACTTCTCTACTCTATTGCGGCTAAAATATGCCAGCTACGATTTTTTTGTTATTTTTTTCGTGATCAGGGAACAAAAATGAACACTTCTATAAGACGAAAGAATTTTTTTTTTTTTTTTTTTTTTTTTTTTTTTTTTTTTGCGCCTGTGGGTGTGAATTCCATTTGGGTCCCTAGCGGTTTGAGGGTTAAGCATGGATTTTTATCTGTCTCACAATTGACCGTATGTGGGATAATCCTAGCAGGCAGTTATTTGTTTTTATTCTTTGTGAATATTTATTTTCTATTTTTTTTTTTTTTTTGTTACTTCAATATTTATGATTCTAAGTGGACTGTATATTTGATTCAGCCTGCCAGAATTTATTTGCACATAGTTGGAAGGGATGTTTACAGTTTATACAATGGGTGTGGTAATAATAATAAGCTATAAACATTTATCTTTTGATACTATAAATTATATCACATATGGTGGTAATTAAACTACAGCAAAGTTAGTACTACTCAATTTTATGGTAAACATGGGTTAGTACAAAGTTTAATGGGTTCTCATCTGTTACTGTAGGTGTGGCCTGATTAGGCAGTGTTAGGGTGTGGCTACATGTGGTCCAGGCGCCTTGTGATAGCAGCATGGCGTCTGTGGAGCAGCTAGGGTATGAGAGCATCACAGTTTATGTCGGCCAGCTCACCTTCTAATATCTCCAAATCACAAAATTTACCTGTGAAAAGTTAGGGGCTGTAAGAATTGTTCATTAACATATAAAGTACAGGTGTGACATAAATTAACGTGTGTGTAGTAAAGAGCTTGATTCACTTTGTTTTGGCTTTAAACCCTTTTATAACCGGCATATTTAGATTTAAATTTAAAAGACCTTGACATAGATTTATGAAGCTCTATCTATTTCTTCATAAGTATGTATGCTACGAAGGTTCCTAAGTGCCGGCTAAGAACGCGCCAAAGAGCGATTCAGAAAAGTAAACTTACGAAGGTTTTTAAGTAGTTCACTTAGGTCTCGCTAGATGTCACTAGGCATTTAGCTTGGCCAATCAGAGAGAAGGTAACATTTTTCATCTTACAGTTGTAGCCAATCACGACGTTGGCATATCGGAGTTTATCCATGACCACTTGCTACTTATTTACGTCGAATTTTCTTATAAAATTAGTACATTTGGAAGTAAAACTATGTTTTTTCAACTTGTACAGTCAGCACCGACATTGTAGTATGCAAGTATGTTACATTTTTTGTTTACCTACGTAATTCTAAAAGATAGTGTATAGCTTCCCTTGTCGCTCCCAAGATTTGAGAAGCGAAATATTTATTTACCTAAATTTACCCAAGGACCACACACTATCTAGTGGCCTCGAGGAGGACAAAAAAACGGGGGCTTGTTAAGTCCCGCCAATTGTCCTAATGATATTTTCTAGCTGGATTTTGGCAATTACGGCTTCAGCAGGTAGACAGTTCCATGGGTTTATTTATTTATTTATTTATTTATTTATTTATTTATTTATTTATTTATTTATTTATATACAAGCAGGTACATTGGGTTGGTGAGAATACATAGCATGGTATTTACATTCTTGTAAAGCCACTAGTACGCGCAGCATTTCGGGCAGGTGCTACGAATCTAACACATAATTTTTAGTAGGTAAATTCTAGCAGAATTTATAAAATGATAGATACATTGCAAGAAAAAACAATGAGATGAGAGTGATTAGTGGGTATATTAAAGCACATCGGTAGCTCTGATTGATTGCACTGAACAGCTTGATTGGTAATTTAACAAAGATTAATAGGCACAATACAGCATATTGATAGCACATATAAGAAGACAGCAATGATCACAATGGTAAAGTTGTTCAGATTAGGTACATAAAGATTGGGTAGCACTAGATACAGTGCAATTTTAAAGCACCAGGTAGGAAACTATGAAGATGAAATTAGGTACAGTACTTTTTAGTTTTGTTTTTGAATGAGACAAAAGTTGGACAGCTTTTCAATTCATTAGGGAGTGAGTTCCATAGACTAGGTCTCATTATTTGCATAGTGTTTATACAGATTAAGTTTGACTCTGGAAATATCAGAGATATTTATTTCTGGTGTGGTGATAATAGGTCCTATTACATCTGTCCAGGGAGAGTTTCAGAGCAGGGTTTGCATTTAAGAACAGGGCTTTGTAAATGTAAGTAAGTAATTATCAAAAGAAGGCACCAAGCCGGGAAGGCTATGTAGCACCATCAAA
Organism: Procambarus clarkii; assembly: GCF_040958095.1. Lineage (NCBI taxonomy): Eukaryota > Metazoa > Arthropoda > Malacostraca > Decapoda > Cambaridae > Procambarus > Procambarus clarkii. Next base: position 7,012,385 of record NC_091176.1, on the reverse strand, counting down.
GTGCGGAATAATCAGAGGGCGCTAAATATCACCAAGGATGCCAATACGAGAACAGAAACGCATAAGGAGAACGATATCAAAAGTATCCGATTCACCAAGAATTCTATTGAGGGACAGTCGGAAAGCAAGACACACGCTCGTACTGGAAGTCAGGACATTCAACAAGGATATGCATGACTGTAAGAGGGACTATGAAATTTGGAGAAAAAGAAACTGGGCGGCGCTCCATTAAGTGACTGAGTTAAGCGAGTATGGCCAAGATGCAACCTTGCTAGACCCATTTCCCACCGCCGGTTACGGTGGCAGGAGGACGGCCATGAGGACACACAACCCTTAAGAGTACGCAGTTAGTTACTAGTAACAGAAGACCAACAAGCCTGCCAACGGGTAAGAATGGAGAAATGAATAACTGGGTAAAAGTCGGTATAAGGAATACTTTTACGAGAGATGGAACAAGAGCGGACAGCTCCCCAAGCTGCAGCATCTGCACGCTCCCCAAGCTGCAGCATCTGCACGCTCCCCAAGCTGCAGCATCTGCACGCTCCCCAAGCTGCAGCATCTGCACGCTCCCCAAGCTGCAGCATCTGCACGCTCCCCAAGCTGCAGCATCTGCACGCTCCCCAAGCTGCAGCATCTGCACGCTCCCCAAGCTGCAGCATTTGCACGCTCCCCAAGCTGCAGCATCTGCACGCTCCCCAAGCTGCAGCATCTGCACGCTCCCCAAGCTGCAGCATCTGCACGCTCATTTAAAGTGACACCAATATGGTTGAGAACCCAGCAAAACTGAACCGACTTAAATTTACTGTGAATAAGAAACAGCCAATGCTGTATCAAGGAGAGTGCGCCTATCTGCTCCCCAAGACGTATGGGACAACACCTGAAGGAGGGTAAGGGCCTTAGAGCATTCAACTCGGAGGGAAGATATATGGGGAGACCAAGAAAAACGAGTGTCAAAAATCAACCCCAAAAGCTTAGCGGAATCCTTGAACACAATGGGATGACCATAAAGTGACAAAGAAGGATGAAGAACGACATGCTTCCGAGTAAAAGTCATAGCACAAGTCTTGGATGTAGAGAACCAGAAGCCATGATCGGTGGCCCAAGACGACACGGCATCAATCGCAAGTTGAAACCGGCGTTGAAGGAGAGGCTAATCATCACCCCGACAGCAAAGGGTGAGATCGTCGACATAGAGAACGGAGAAAACACCAGAAGGAAGAGAGGAAAGAAGACCATTGAGGGCAACCAGAAAAAGAGTAGTGCTCAGAACACTACCCTGGGGCACATCTTCGTATTGCTGAAAAAGGCAGAGAGCGGTACCAAGCCTCACCCAAAAGGAACGACGAGAGAGGAAGCTGCGGAGAAAGAGAGGGAGATGACCATGAAGGCCAAAAGAATGAAGTTAGGACAGAATGATACCGCCAAGTGGTGTCGTAAGCCTTTTCCAGGTCAAAAAGGACGGCAGCAACGGAGGTCTTCGCAGCAAAAGCAGTACAAATATAGACTTCCGAGTTTACCAGGACATCTGTTGTGCTGCGGCACTTGCGGAAACCAAATTGAGAAGGGGAGAGGAGGTGGTGGTGTTCCAGGAACCACATCAGACGAACATTAACCATACGTTCAAAGAGTTTGCAGACACAACTTGTGAAGGCAATAGAGCGAAAGTCCTTAGGGGAATTCCCCATGCAGACACCCCTGGTTTTCAAACAGGGAGGACAATGGCATCAAGCTGGGCATCAGGGATTGACGACGACTCCCAGATCCGATTATACAGACTAAGTAAATACTGAGACATGCATGGAGGGAGATGGCGAAGCATCTCATAATGAATGCCATCTATGCCCCGGTAGAACCGCAGAGGGCCAGGGCAGACCGAAGTTCAGAGAGAGAGAGAAAGGATCGTTATAGGGAAGTCAGAGATGAGTGCAGAAATCTAAAGGACGAGATTCAAGGACAGGTTTACGAAGAAGGAAAGATTGAGTAAGATGAGAACTAGAGCTAACAGAAGAAAAGTGGGAACCCAGTTCGGTAGCGACCTGCAATGGGTAGGCCCCAAGAATACCATGGAGGTGAAGGACCGTCGAGACATCCAGAATAAACTTACCAGCTATCTTGCGGATACGCTTCCAGATCTGCGGCAGAGAAGTTTCGGAGGTAATGGTGGAGACATAAGATATCCAACATTCATGTTTAGCCGTACAGATGGCCCTACGGACCACCGCATTCGCCATCCGAAACAATAGAAAAGAATCAGCCATCTGCTGGCTGCGGTGTCTCTTCCAGGCTGCACGTTTACAGCGGAAAGCCTGAGCACAGTCCGCATTCCACCAGGGAACGCACTTCTGTGGTCCCCGAGAGGAAGAGTGAGGAATAGAGCGTAGGGCAGCGTCGAAGATTGTCATGAAAAATGAAAAAGGAGAGAGCAAGGGAGAGGCAGAAGGGAGAGGTCAGAGAGAGCAGCACTGAGGGTAAATAGGTTCCAGTCTGCCTTAGCAAACTGCCACCTAGGGAAGGAGAGGGGAAGGTGAAAAGAGAAAAAGGTAACAAGGATGGGGAAATGGCCACTGCCATGAAGGTCATCAAGAACTCGCCACATGAAATCTAAGTAAAAAGACGACGAGCAGAGAGAAAGGTCAAGACTTGAAAGGGGTGCGAGTCTGTGAGTCCAAATGAGTGGGCTCACCAGAATATAGAAGAGACAAAGAAGTGAGGATGAACGGTTCAAGAAGGCGACCCCGGGTGTTTGTCAGAACACAGAACATCACCCCAAAGGGTATGACGACAATTGAAATCACCCAGCAGGAGCACAGGCTCCAGCAAGGAGTCCAGTATGTGTTTAAGATCAGGAAGAGAAAGCAGGACACTCGGGGGGGGGGAGATAAATGGAACAAACCGTGTACCATTTCCCCACAAAGATACGGGCAGCACAACAATGGAGAGGCGATGGAAAAAGTATGGGGACAAAGGGAACATCAGAGAGAATCAAGAGTTAGGAGCCCCAGCAACAGCTGGGGGGGGGGGAGAAGAGAAAGGAATAGCCTCGGAACCGACCAGGACGAGCACCAAGCATCGACTCCTGGAGACAGACACAAAGAGGCGAAAACCGTGAAATCAGAAGTTGGAGTTCAAGGAAATTGGCGTAATAACCACGACTGTTCCACTGAAGAATAGACATCGACGAGAAGAGAAAGGACAGCAGCAGAGAACAACGAAGAAACAAAGGTAAAAGGGAACACAGCACGTTAAAGCAGTGCAGGGTCAGGGTCAGCGAAGTCAAGGTTAGGGAGCATGGGTAAACTGAGTAAAGATGGAGGGAAGGGAGTGGGAGGACAGACCAGAGGTGGGCGTGCAGGGGACAGGAGGAGGAGGAGGTCCGTGGTTGTTCAACGTGCTACCAGCGAGCATAAGAAATATTGCCAGACCAACCGTGGACATCTTCAAGAGAAAACTAGACTGTTTTCTAAAAGAAGTTCCGGACCAACCGGGCTGTGGTGGGTATGTGGGCCTGCGGGCTGCTCCAAGCAACAGCCTGGTGGACCAAACTCTTAAAAGTCAAGCCTGACCTCGGGTCGGGTTTGGGGAGTAGAAGAACTCCCAGAACCCCCATCAAGCAGGTATCAAGTAGGAGGAGGAGGAGGAGGAGGAGGAGGAGGAGGGGGGACAACCGAGGGTCAAGGACAGCAGCAGGAGGGGCAGAAACCAGGGAGTGCACCTCGGCAAGGGCAGCAACCGAGGGGGAAGCGAGGGCCAAAGAAATCTCCATTGCAGGAACAGGGGGCACAACCACCGAAACGGGAGGGGGATGGATCGAGAGTGTCAGAGGTAGGTGGCGAGGAAGTAAATAAATAATAAATAAATAAATGTTTATTTAGGTAAGGTACATACATACAAGAAATTTTTACAAAGATTGGTTGACTTATAGGTAGAGCTAGTACATACAATGCCTAAAGCCACTATTATGCAAAGCGTTTCGGGCATGAAAAACTTAAATGACCAGCTTAATACTAATTGAGCTTAAAGAGTGGAATGAAAACAAGAAATGAAAACATAGCTGAAAAAGCAGCACAAATACAATTATGTCGACAAACAGCGCTCTTTAAAAAAAACAGACATTGGTTGACAATAGACGGGTAAGGTAGGTTACAGGGAATTTATTAGGTATAGCTTCGTTTTTATCTTAAACTGGTTCAGAGAGGTACAGTCTTTAACATGGTTGGGAAGGTCATTCAACATTCTGGGCCCCTTGATTTGTAGAGCATTTCTAGTTTAAGTCGTACTCTAGGAATATCAAAACTGTGTTTATTTCTGGTGTGGTGCTCATGGGTTCTGTTACAACCTTCTATGAAGCTTTTGAGGTAAGGATTGGCATTACAGTTTAGCGTTTTATATATGTATAATACACATGAGAGAATGTGCAGTGACTTAATGTCTAACATATTCAGAGATTTGAGTAGGGGTACCGAGTGATGTCTGGGGCCAGAGTTGGATATTGTCCTAATAGCAGCTTTTTGTTGAGTAATTAGAGGACGTAAGTGATTTTGGGTAGTAGAGCCCCAAGCACAAATACCATAGTTGAGATATGGATAGATAAGGGAGTAATAGAGAGTCACCAGGGCAGGTGAAGCCTTTTTACCCGCCAGGGAGGAGGAAGGAGAGGAGCCAGGCTTACGCTTCTGACTCAAATAGACAGGCGTCCCAGCAACAATGTACTGGGCAACAGATTCAAGCATCTCAACAGGAGAAGCAGAACGAGAGCAAACTCGATGGCCGTTGGGAGAGCGATGGATATCAGCCCGCACTGACAGGCGGCAGGGAGAGCTAAGAGACGGAGGAGAAGGACGGGAAGGAGGACCAGAGGGAAACGAGGAAGAAGACACAGGAGACATGATAGACTGGGTAGAAAGAAGGTGAACCCCAGACAGAGCCATGAGGGGGACCCTTTGGGACAGAACTCAAAGGAACAGAGGCGGCAGCGGTGGGCGTGTCTAGATCTAAGGCCTGGAAACGGTTGTGAGACTGAAGAAGGTGGGAAGGACGAGGAGAGGATGAGCGCAACACACGAGCATAAGAGACGTTAGCATAAGGCGAACTTGGAGCCTCGACTCAGGAAAAGACAAACGTTCCCGGTGCTTCAAGTTGAGGACGGCTGCCTCGAGCTTGTAATGTATACACGTGCGGGAGAAGGTAGGGTGGGCCTCACCGCAATTGAGGCAGCAAGCCTAGGGAGAAGTGCACTCCGAGTTAGTGACCTTCATCCTCTCACACAGGACAGAGATAGAGACAGTACCAGAGCAGCAGAGGGCTCCATGCCCAAACCTCCAGCACTTATTACAAAGCCGAGGAGAGGGAATGTACTCCTGGACAGAGCACCTGGCACCGGCAAGAATGACAGAGGGCGGAAGGGTCCTACCATCAAAGGTAATCTTCACAACCCGAAGGGGTTGACGGCGACGACCACGAGGGGGACAAGTAAACAAGTCTACCTGGAGGACAGAATGGCCCTGGGCATCAAGGATATGCCGAATATCTTCTTGGCAGTCCTGTAGATTCTGAACACCGGTTGCAACATGGGGCGGGAGAAGAATAGTGCCAACACTGGCATTCAATCGTGCATTGTTGGAGATCCGAACAGGGGTCTCACCTAGGCAGAATAAGGCGGCAAGCAGGAGGCTGCATCCTGAGAAGGAGCAGCAACGACATGTGTACCGAGACGGGTGGGAATGAAGGTAACAGAGGCATCTATTGAATCAACAAGGAGTCTATGGAGGGAGAAATCGTTAGGAGGCGTAGAATCAGGAGGGAGGAGATCAAAGTATTTGGCCCACAAAGCGGGACCAAACAAGGTTTGATACGCATCAGTACGGGAAGGAATCGAGCGAGGATGGCGTTGAAAACCCCAAGACAGAGAGGGCTTAAAAGGCGCAGTAGTCACAACTAGAGACTGAGCCGTGCCAGGGGACGAGGTGGTCACCACTGGGGGCTTGGGGCTTGACCTAACCACAGAGGAGGGAGGGGAGCTAAGGGGAATAGTCAGGAGGGTTAGAGGAGGAGCAAGGTCGGGGCCCAATGCAGCGGGGCTACAGAGCCCAGTCTTCCAACAGGCCAACTCGGGGGCTTGGTCGCCCATTGCACGAGCCCGAGAACGTATAAGAGGAACATTAATTGACATACAAACGAGGAAAGACTTTCATTCATGAATGTGACCCCACACCCACCAAGGAGCCACAATTAGGGGCAGGATACCCAACAAGAGATCTTTGGCGATCTTGGTGGGGCCCCCTAGAGGTGCGTCGTGAGTATGTGCCCCACAAACGCCACCTTAAGAACCGTCAGGCCGTCGAGATCGGATTCAGTGACGAAAGGAGGATTGACAATAAAAGGGTCCCCTCACTTGAGACGTTGGGTACTACAGTTCTACGGGTGCAAGAGTATGCCTCCTCAAACACCCGGGCGTTAAAACAAAAGAAGGCCGAAAGAATGATCAAAACAGGCAAAAGGTCGGCGGGAAATGACAATTTGAAAGGAGAAGAGTGTGGAGAAAAATGAAACACGAGGAAAAGGAAAAGGGGTCTGGCACAATTGGTAAAGACAGCGGCAGGAACATAAGGCTTCAAAAGGACAGAGGACTGACCCATGGAGCATCACACTCCAGCAACCGCCCACTAACCCCCCCCCCCCATGGTGACAACAGGCCAGGGCCAGACTGAGAGGGGTTGTAAATGTAATTGACAGTAGAAGATGTGTGGAGTGAGTTTATGTTTAGCATGTTTAGGGATTTAAACAAAGCGGGCTGAGTGTTGTCTGAAAGCGGAATTTGTTATTATTCTGACAGCAGATTTTTGCTGGGTGATGATGGACTTAGAGATGGTTTGCAGTGGTTGAACCCCATGCACAGATACCATAATTACGACAGGGATAGATTAGTGCATAATATAGTGAGAGGAGAGCAGAGTTAGGTACATAATATCTGATTTTGAAGAGTATACCAACTGTTTCAGAAACTTTCTTAGTTATGTGTTGTATTTGGGTGCTGAAGTTGTCTCTTCTAGGAATAGGCCAAGAAACTTTCCATATTTTTTATTACTGATATTAACATTGTCTAATTATTTGTCATTAATTTGAAATCATTTATTGATTTGCTTCCAAATAAGATGTAGTAGGTCTTTTCTATGTTTAGTGTTAGTTTGTTAGTTGACATCCATAAGTGGGCTTTTTTTAATTCATTATTCACAACATTATTTAGTGTGTGTGTGGGTTGGGGTTTTTATAACCCTCTGGGTGAAAAAACATCTGTTTTCAGTCCTACTTGAGAGGACATACTTTCCATCACTATATCTGTGATTGCCCTGTTATCAGTGACTTTAGACCAAATGGTGTGAGGTACTTTGAGCTCTGTAATTGCTTCATACACTCAGGAATATTGGAAGATATTCTTGTGCTGTACCCAGATTTTGCTAGTGGGGGCTAATAGATCAGCCTTATATTTCTTATTCTCTTGTGTTCCATGTATGATTGGCCGTCCTGTGCGGTGGGGATGTTGGATAAGCTTTTAGCTAGTTTATGACCTACACTGTAATCTCTCATAAAGAATAGGGTAGCAGTACATTGCTGTGTATACCTAAGCTTGTCAATAAAAAGAAATCAGTAATAAAGGTTTTAAATTATAGCTTGTATTATTATTATTACCAGTATTATCCTTATTAAATCATAAATGTTAACCATGGATCATTAAGATCTCATATTATATGTAATGTTTGTATGAACTACAGCACTGTCATAATTATAGGTTTAAGTATTCAATGAGAGAAGTTTTTGATGTTTTAACCCTTCTTACCTAACATAATTTGTACAACACATTTTTCTTTTATGTCTCCCCAGATTTAATTTTGAAATTAAATCTGGGGAGAAACAAAATAAATTAAAAATGGGTATGTATAGTTAAGGTACACCCCCTAGCTATACTTATTGTGAGGTGAACAGGACGTTGGGTGATAGTAAATGCTCCCATCAGCCACCTTCTCTTGAGTTTCAAGCAGAGAATGCATATATAGTTAACACGAAAGACGCCTCTTGATGAAACTCTCCTGCTAAAATGTTTTGTTTATTATAAAATCGTTCCTCCATGTTTTGTAGTAGAGAAAATTTGAGTTATATCCAGTTTACGTAAAGCTACGTGTGGTCGACAGCACTCTTAGCACGACGGAGCATACTTACGAAGATTTTCCTTCTTAAATGCATACCTGAATACCGACGTAGCCGCTAATAAGGAAAAATATTCGTAAGTACCTTCATGAATCTGGCCCCTCGTAAAGCTAGACATAAAACAAGTCGGATACTCAAGTACTCTCATTGTTGATGTAAAGGTTGCTGTGGCTGGATCACTATTGGATGGTCTCATTTCAGACCTTTGCAGTACTCCGAATGCGAGCCTCTGGGGGAGACACTTTGCCTCCTCTATATGATGCTTTGAGTGAGCTAGAGCGTGACTTGCCCTGCTCCCTCCACAAGCCATGTTCCAATACTCTGTCTTAAGGACTAAGTTTTTTTTTTTTTGAGATATATACAAGAGTTGACATTCTTGTACAGCCACTAGTACGCGTAGCGTTTCGGGCAGGTCCCTGGAATACGATCCCCGCCGCGAAGAATTGTTGTTACAACGAAGTACACATTTTACTGTTGAGTTAAACAGAGGCTACAGTTAAGGATTTGCGCCCAGTAAATCCTCCCCGGCCAGGATACGAAACCATGACAAAGCGCTCGCGGAACGCCAGACGAGTGTCTTACCACTACACCACGGAGACTGGTGAAGTTTATTTAACAATACTAAGGGAGCTAAGCTATATTTTATAGTGTTTGGTATAATTATTCAGTCTTAGTGAATACTATTTTATTCGGTTTAAACACTAGACTGAGGTTAAAAGAATAATTGTTGTTGTTGTTGTGTTGATTTAGGGGCGACGACGATCATGGGATCGGATGCGCCCCGGCTGCCCGATACCGGGAAATAGCGAAGGGATGGGGTCCCTATAGTCTCTTCAGGCCATAGACCCTACAATCTCCTCAGGCGACAAATTTTACAGTCTCTTCAGGCCGCGGACATAACGATAATTGTGGTCCAAATATACGTGTAAATAGACGTCTTGTTGTGATGACGTTACGAAAAACTCCCATTTTCTTTAAATTAGTAATGGCTAACTATAGAATGTTGATATGTGTCGGATTTCAAACACCATATGTGCATGAATCATGTATAATCAGCAACGTGTAAACAATGTCCTCCAACACGCAGGGGCAGGACGTCTCGTGGTATCAAGTATGCACATCTTAGCTTCAACCAAGATAATGTCCTGTACACCAATGGCCAGACATCTGACCCAGACAACCCCAGCCAGGCGCTGTGGGCCGCCCCAGCCTCCCCGCCTCACACGCCAGGCATCTGTGAAGATTCAATGGGAACCTTCCGCAGTCGGACCATTTCCAACTCCTCTAACCACCACATTACCTCTGACATGAGCACCCTCACCTTTGGTAGGTCTGAGAAGTGTAGAGACTAGGAATGTTATGTATCTAACTAAATATGCCTAACTCTAAAGCATAAATGTGTGCAAATATTTTGCTTTAAACTGACAAGACTAATATTGTTAAACATTTTATGGAAATGCCTTTCTCCAAATAACGGGCTGTATTGCTAATAAAATAACACTTGTGACGATCTTTGGAGACAGATTAATATGCATATTTCAGCTACTTATAAAGTGCTTGCATGTCATCAGTCTTGGAGACTAACAAGATAACAAGACTAAGTTGATGTTATGTTTGGTATAGAGAGCAGCAGCGGCGCCTCAGACGGCTATGTTGGCTCCCGCTCCCTTGGCCCCCACGCTGCTGCCTTTTGTTCCAAAGATCTTCTCTGTTGGGCTTTCCAGGTCGCCAGGGGAATGGAGTACCTTGCCTTTAAAAAGGTAATGGCAGTTTTAATATATTTTTGTTTGTGAATTAAATCTTTCAAGTTTCCCTGCTTGCAAGTAAGTATATTTACATAATAATGTTGTGTAATGTATATTGTGTGTGTTACTTTATGTATGTTATGATTATCTTTTATTTTTAATGTTAATTTGTGTATAAGAACCTTGCATTCACATGTAAACTGCATTTCATATTTTGCCTTATATTATGTTACATTACCAACTGTTAATCAGTTGGTAATGTAACATTTGGTGAATCTAATATTAGCAGCATCTTGGGACCTCCTGTAACACACACACACTTACTTACACTGCTACGGCCTGCTTGAGCCAGTAACCGGGTTCTTTCTGTTTAATGGGCCTTATAGCCACTTCTTCTATGATCTCAACCTCTAAGACAATGGTAAGTTCTCAAGAATTGGCAGTAGCAAGTAATAGTGCAAGGAATAAAGAGGGTTAAACAAGATGCAATTACGCCTTCACCAATATATTATCTCGCGAAGTATAACTACACTTATGTATAGAGTGTCGCTTTCACCCAGGACACTCAATATATCTGCACTTCTTCAAATCCCAACGAGTCCACTATCTTCAAGTATACGCCGTCCACGCTCAATGGACGTGGACGGCGTCCACGTCCATTGCAGGCTTTCATCACCGACGAGTTCATTTTCCTCAGCATGGGCCAGTCCACACACCGTATCGTCACGATTCCCAACACCCAACATCTGCTCTCCAGAAACCCACTGGCAGAGGGCTTCAGCAACACGCTGACAGGAGTCACAAATCATCACTTCCAGGGGTGTCTAACACCCTGGCAGACGTCTCTAGCAACACACTAGCAGCATTACTCAGCAGACAGCCACTACTGTCGTCTTGTCAACCTGTCCTCTTAAAAATAACGTCGCTTTTGGCCGTTTGCCCGTATGGCCGAATTTGGACGTAATTTGAAAATGAAAAAAAAAATGAAAATAAATTTGGGATTTTTTTTTTCAACAACAGTAAGTTAAGGGTCCTCTGATAGGTTAGGTGGGCAGGAAATTCTCATGAAGTTTCAAAAGTTATGAAAAACGTTAATTTAAAGTGTCCTCTTATAACCTATGCGCGTACGCCGGACGACTCGAATAGAAAACGGAACAGAACGTCACTTTTGTGAGTCGATTTCATTTCAAATTACGTCCAAATTTGGCCATAGTGCGCATACCAGCCAAAAGTGACGTTCTTTTTAAGAGGACGGGTTGGTCTTGTAACTCCCCTTGGCCAAATTCCGGGTATATCGATTCATACAACACTGCTTACTACCCGAG
>NC_091176.1:6553613-6693613 GCF_040958095.1 Procambarus clarkii | reverse complement strand
TACTGAGTTGAGACACTGTTAGGTTGGGAGCTATTTTATGTGCATTTATTAAATTAAGTAGAAGATTGAACTCTTCTTGGGTTTCATCCTCATGCATAGATGTTTCTTCTATGATCTGATCTATTTCATCAGGATCAGTGTCATTATCATTCAGCACACTGATATATGATCCAATCATTCCCTTGATTTGTTCAAATTTGCCATCGGCTATGCTTAGAGATATTTCTAGTTGATTATAATCAACTGGGGATTCTCTGGGTAAGTTCTCAGACTCATTGGTAATCTTGTCAAGTGACCTTTAAGGCCTACCAAGGATCTCTTTATTTTTTTCAGGAGTAGCCATGTTGGCTTTGTGTTCAAGTCTTGTGGGGCTTACATAGTTGTTGCTTATATAAGTAGGATACTTGTTCATATGGTTGGAACAAGTTTTGAAGTGATAGCCTAGTATTTCAATTTTCCTACACTAGGCTAGATTATCCTACCTCACATAAAGATCGGCAAACATATTAAAGATTAAATCTATACAAGATTTGAGTGGTACTTTAGTATCCCTACAGGTGGTTCCATGGGTTAGTCCTTCATTTTTCCTTTTGGATGGAATAGTGATACCTAGTAACTCACAAAGATGAAACACAATAAGAGAAATAATAAATATGGTAATAAATATAGTAAATATGAGAGACACAGTTCGTGTTGTTAGTAATTCCCACCCTGTTTTGGGTCTGCACAATATTAAATGTTGGTTAGACTGTACACTATGTAGTACAGTACTTGTAATAATAATCCTACCCAAAATAGGTTAGCACAAGTAGTATGTTAGGCTAGGTTTGTACATTACTCAGTACAATCCCAGCTTTAGAAATCCTACTTTATATGGGTTGGCATGAAATAATATTATAATAATGATGTGCAATAATTTAGTGTAGAGCTATTTTTTTAGATTTTTAATTTTGTTTTGGACTTCTTCTGTTTTGATGCCCGGGTGTTTGGGGAGGCATACTCTCTCACCCATAGAATTGTAGTACCCAACGTCTCGAGCGAAGGGACCCTTTTATTGTCACTCCTTCGTTGCTGAACCCGATCTCGACGGACTAACGGTTCTTAAGGTGGCGATTGTGGGGTGTATACTCATGATGCACCCCTAGGGGGCCCCCAGCAGCATGTCTCTTGTTGGGTGTCCTATCCTCTAATTGTGGCTCAGTGGTGGGTGCGGGAGCACAATTGTGAATGAAAGTATTACCTCTTGCTTCCATGTCGCTGAATACTGTTTCTCTTATAACTTCTCAGGCTTTTGGGGTGGGTAACCAAGCCCCCGAGTTGGACTGAGTTGGAAGACTGGGTTCTGTAGCCCCCCGCAACATTGGGCCCAGACCTAGCTCCTCCTTTGACCCTCCTGACTACTCCCCCCAGCTCCCTTCCCTCCTCTGTGGTTGGGTTGAGCCACATGCTCCCAGCGGTGACCACCTCATCCCCTGTCACGACTCAATCTCTCATTGTGACTACTGCACCTTTTAAAACCTTTCCCTCTGGGGGTTCTCAATGTCGTCCCCGTCACGGCCGCACTCGCACGATCTTTTCCCATACTAATACATACCAAGCCTTGTTTGGTTCTCCTTCATGGGGATAAATACTTTGATCTCCTCCCTCTGGATTCTACATCTGCTGACGATTTCTCCCTCCATAAACACCTTGTTGATTCGGTGGATGTCTCTGTTACTTTTAACTTAACCTGTTTTGGTACATGTGTTGTCACTGCTCCTTCACCGGATGCAGCTATCCACTTAGCTGCATTGTCCTGCATTGGGGAGACCCCTGTTTGGGTCTCCAAAAATGCTCGGTTAAATGCCAGTGTTGGCACTGTCCTCCTCCTGCAACATGTTGCAACTGGTGTTAGGGACTTCGAAAGACTGCCATGAGAATATGTATATTAAACATATCCTCGAAGCCCAAGGCCATCCTGTCCTCCAGGTGGACAAGTTCACTTGACCCCCTCGTGGTCGCCACCGTCAGCACCTTCCAGTTGTGAAAATCTCCTTTGATAGTAGGACCCTTCCGCCCTCTATCTTTCTTGCTAGTGCCAGGTGCTCCGTTCAGGAGTACATCATATGGTGCCATCAAATGCACAAGTCTTGTTTCTCTATGCCCCATGTGTGCGGATGCTAGCCACTTTAAGACAGATTGCTCATATCCCCAGGCTCACTGCCTCAATTGCAGTGAGGCCCACCCTACCTTCTCCCGCACATGCATCCACTACAAGCTTGAGGAAGCAGTCCTCAACTTGAAACACCGGGATCGTTTGACTTTTCCTGAGGTGAGACGACAAGTCCGCCGTCTCCACCGTTTCACTGGCGTATCTTATGCTTGCATGTTGCGTTCTACAACTCCTCATCCTTCCCGCCTTCCTCAGTCCAACAACCGTTTCCAGGCCTTGAACCCAGACATGCCCACCACCTCCTTCCCTGTTCATTTACGTCCTGTCCCGGAAGGTCTTCCTCACGATTCTCCTTCTGGAGTTTCCCCCCTTCCTACCCTGTCCGCCATGTCTCCTGTGTCTTCTTTTCCTTCCCTCCCCTCCCCCCGGATCCTTCTTCCCGTTTCCCTTAACTCTCTCTTGGCCCTCCATGCCGCCTGCCTGTCCAGGCTGATATCCATCATCCTCCCAGCAATCTTCATGTTGTTCACTCTTGTTCCTCTTCTGCTGAGATCTTTGAGTCTGTCGCCCAGTACGTTGTTGCTGGAACACCGGTCGCTCTGAGTCAGAAGTGTAAGCCTGGCTCCTCTCCTTCCTCCTCCCCAGCAGGTAAGAAGGCATCACTTTCTTCCTCGCCCCCTCCCCCCTCCAACTCTGACTCTATCGCTTCGTCCCTTCTCATTTCGGTGGTCTAACCCCCTGTCCCAGATATGGAGGTTTCTTTCACCCCCGATTCCCTCTCGATTGCTACCCTTGCTGAGGTGCACTCCCCAGTTTCTACCCCCCCCCCATTCTTCTCCTGCTGTCCTTGACAGCCCCTCTCATTTGTCTCCCCCTCCTCTGGACCCTGTCCGTCTGCCTCTGGTCTGTCCTCCCGCTCCCTTCCCTCCATCCTTTCTAAGTTTACCCCATGCCCCCTAACCCTGATTTTACTCACCCTGATCCTGTTCTTGAGCTTATTTAATATGCTGTGTTATTCTTTACCTTTGTTTCTTCATTATTCTCTGTTGCTGTCCTTTCTCTTTTTGATAATATCTATTCTTCAATGGAATATTGGTGGATTTTATGCCAACTTCAATGAACTTGTAACGTATGATTATGTTACGTTGTTGGGTAGATTAGATACACAGTTTTTAGTGAGTTTCATATTTATTTAGTAGTCCTGGATACAGCAGTGTTGTCGACATTGAGACAGAGCTTGGAGCAGAGCAGAGCCGAGTGTGGCCGGAGTCGCAGAGCTCTATGTGGGAGAGCGTTGTAGCTCGATGCGGTCCTAGTCTGCTGCCTGTTCTGTGTCGAAGCTGTTGCGTCTTGTAGACGATTAAAACTGCCTACGCTAAGTGCTACATTCTTGACTGTGGAAATTGTACTGTCCGCTATTGCTCATATCGCTTGCTTATATGGTGACTACACCTCAGCTCCCTCCAACAAGATGAGAAGAGTATTACCTGTAATTGGGGAAAGGATTGTAGCTTCTGTAATTAGTGCTAATTAGTTATGCTATTAAGATAATGAGATAATGGAGCAAGTATAAAATTAGCTCGCTACAAACTCATCTTCTGATTACACAGTTTTCACCACTTGGGGTTTGTCTACAGGAGTCAATGCTTGGTGCTCGTCCTGGTCACTTTCTTGGTTATTCCTTTCTCTCTCCCCTCCCCCAGCTCTTGCTGGGGCCCATAACTCTACTGCTCTCTTCATTCATACTGATATTCCCTTTGTCCCCCTACTGTTTCCATCGCCTTTCCATTGTTCTGCTGGCCGTGTTTTTGTGAGTAAATGGTATACAGTCTGTTCCATTTATCTCCCCCCAAATGTCCCACTTTCCCCTCCTGATCTTGAGCACCTCCTGGACTCCTTGCCAGAGTCGGTGCTCCTGTTGGGTTATTTCAACTGTCGACATACCCTCACGGGTGATGTTCTGACAAACACCCGAGGCCGCCTTCATGATCCTTTCGTCGTCTCTTCTCCCCTGTCTCTTCTGAATTCTGGTGAGCCCACCCATGTGGATTCTCGAACTCGCACCCTTTCCTGGCTTAATTTTTCTCTCAGCTCGTCGTCCCTTTGCTTAGATCTCACATGGCGGGTTCTTGATGACCTCCGTAACAGTGACCATTTCCCCATCCTTGTTTCCTTTTCCTAATAATAATAATAATAATAATAATAATAATAATAATTTTATTTAGGAAAAGTACATACATAGTTGTAGAGTTACAGTACAAACATTCTGTTTGATTTAAAGATAGAGGTAGTACATACAATACCTAAAGTCACTAGTTTGCATAGCATTTCGAGCAATAAATTTTCACCCTGCCCTCTCCTTTCCTAGGTGGCAGTTTGCCAAAGCTGACTGGAACCTATTCACCCTCCATGCTACCCTTCTGACCTCTCCTCTCTGCCTCTTCCTCGCACCCTCCTCCTGTTTCATGACACTCTCTTCGACGCTGCCCTCTGCTCTATTCCTTGCTCAACCTTCCGGGGCATGCAGAAGTGCGTTCCCTGGTGGAATGTGGACTGTGCTTGGGCTGTCCGCTGTAAGTGTGCAGCTTGGAAGAAACACCGACGCCGGCAGACGGCTGATTCTTTTATTTTGTTTCGGAAAGCAAGTGCGGTGGCCTGTAGGACCATCCGTACAGCTTAGCATGAGAGTTGGAAATCTTATGTTTCTACCATTACGTCCAATACTCCTCTGCTGCAGATCTGGAAGAAGATTTGCAAGATTGTGGGTAAGTTTGTTTCAGATGTCTCGCCGGTTCTTCACCTCCGTGGTACTCTTGTGGCGGACCCAGTGCAGGTCGCGACCGAACTGGGTTCCCGCTTTTCTTCTGTTAGCTCTGGTTCTCATCTTCCTCAATCCTTCCTTCTTTGTAAGCCCGTTCTTGAATCTCATCCATTAGATTTCCACACTCATCTCTGCCTTCCCTATAACGATCCCTTTCTCTCTCTGAACTTAAGTCTGCCCTAGCCCTCTGCAGTGCTACTGTCTTCGCTACCTTGTGTGGTCCTTACAACACCCTTACTCTCGCCTGTGTCGTGCTTTGACTTTTTCCCCTCCTGTAGTTCCTGTTCCCCTTCACCACCTCCCTCTTTATGTCCAGTTGTCTCACCTGCAACGTTCTCTTTCGGTTAGTATTACTAATATTTCTCCTTGTGTTGTTCCATCCTTGCCCCCATGGAGGGTCCCCCTTCCTCAATATTGCAAATCCCTGACTCACATCACTAAAGCTTTTACCCCTCATACAGTTCTGAAACGCCTTTTCCTTGAACACTTTTCTTCACAGTCCCGCTCAGTTTCCATCTTCACCGTTTGGTCTAAGTCTGCAAACGGTGTAGGCTACTCTGCTGTTTTTCCTGACCACACCAATATGTGTCGCCTGCCTTCAGAGACTAGTATCTTCACGGCACAACTTTATGCTCTTCGTCTCCTGCTTTCTTGCTGTCAATCCTCCTTTGTGGTTATAGCTGACTCTCGTAGTGCCCTCATGGCTCTGGAGTCCTTTAATCCTGTCCATCCGGTGGTCGTCAAGATTCAACATTGGCTGTTTCTTATCTCCAGTAGGTTTAAGACAGTTGAGTTTTGCTTGGTTCCCAGCCATATAGGTATCTCTTTTAATGAGCGTGCGCATGCTGCTGCTAAGGAAGCTATCCGCACTTGTCCCATCTCCCGTAAAGCTATTCCTTATTCCGACTTTTACCCAGTTATCCATTCCTCCATCCTTGCCCGTTGGCAGAGTTGCTGGTCTTCTGTTACTGGTAAGAAACTGTGTACTCTTAAGGGTAGTGTGTCCCTGTGGCCTTCCTCCTACCACCATAACCGGCGATGGGAAACAGCTCTGGCAAGGCTGCGTATTGGCCATATGTGCTTAACTCACAGACAATGGAGCACCACCTTGCTCCTTATTGTCCTAACTGCATTGTCCCTAATACAGTTGTATATATCCTTGTTGAATGTCTTGACTTCCAGGACAAGTGTGTCTTGCTTTCTGACCGTCCCCTGCGGTCACTTTTCCCTCGATAGAATTCTTGGTGAATTGGATACTTTTGATATCGTTCGCCTTATGCGTTTCTGTTCTCTTATTGGCATCATTAGAGATATTTAGCGCCCTCTGATTATTTCGCACATTTGATGGTGCTCCATAGCCTTCCCAAGTTGGTGCCTTCTTTGATAATTACTTACTTAATTTTGTTTATATAAGAATATGTACAGTTACACAGGGAATATCATACATTATATTTGGCCTTCACACCACAATCTCCTATGATATTTTATTGTATTAATTAGTTTGTTGGCCACATGTGTTCTAAACTCCGGTGATGGGTGCACTCCATCTGGAGAAATATTTTCACAGAACGGTCGAGCTGTGAAATTTATATAGATAGCTTCCAATCTCACCTTCCTTCTGAGCCGAAAGTTCTGATGTGCAAGGTTCCACCAGAGTGAAAACAACCATGCAGTTATTTTCCTTAAAGAAATGGATTATATTTCTGACATTAATTGTTTTGGCTGGGTGGCGAGTTGGATGTATGTCGTTGCCACCGAGAAAAATGATAGTTAAATAATGTAGCCACTCCAAAGCTGCCATTAGTTCAGGATTGTTGTAAAAATTACGAGCTGTAGCTCCTAGAGACCTGAATATTTTTACTTCTATGTCAGGTATGTGAGTTAATACTATGGGTAATTAGCTGTGGCCCACTATTGCTACTTTGTACATTAGGCTTATAGACTGGTAGCTGTGGAGTCAGTCATTTAATTTATTAATGGAGATTGGTCAAGCTAGGCTAAGATTTATGGCAGGTAACTTACTGCTATAAATATTAATTTAATTATGAGTAGCCTAATTTTTGGCTACTCTTGAGTATATGTTAAACTTACTGTAGGAGTTTTGGGTCCTGTGCATTTTAACAATTGGTTAACTTTAGCATACAAAAAGTATGGCCATAAATCTCTACTAAGATCTAAAACATTCAGCAGGGACCTTTTTGAGCCCTTGTTGATGTGCGTCGCTCTGAGCAAGTAAGGCTTCAAGCTCGTGCCCCTCTCTCCAAAAAAAAAAAAAAAAAACAGGAAATAAGTCGTGTTATTTAAATTTCATCTTGTTCATTAACAAGACGATGTCGACAACATTTTACGCCCTAATAATTTACATCAAATTATTAGAAGAGAATAATTTTCCATTGTTCAAAACACTGGATCAAAGAATTTGTAGTTTAAAATACATATAAGGAGTGTTTCATAAGTGACATGACTTTTATTCCAACTATGAATCGACTGGTCCCAGCTGTGGAAATTTCACCTTGGATGGAAGTATAATTTATTCTAGTTACATTAAATAAATTTCCAATCAAATTTACAGGCAAATAAAGCAGATTTTAGACTGGGTTTAATTTAGAATTAAAAAAAAAATTTGTCACCGTTTTGAGTCGGCTGACTTAACAGCCGACCATGGCTAGTAGGAAAAATTTGTCACGTTCCCGCACTAGAATGTAATATTATTAATAAATTTATTTTCCTAACACAAGGCTTTTATATTGCTGTGTAGGGGTTAGTAATTGGGGGTGTTGGAAATTTCTGACAGCCAAGTCTCTCTCTGACTGTCAGTTGTTTGTTGTGGGATTTTGGGGGTTTTGCATTTATTCTAGCCCTGTCTTCTGGAGGAGGGCAGCCTAGCTTCCCATTAGGTCCACCTAGGTTGTGTCTGGTAGTCTTCCTCTAGTGCCCTCGATGTTTCACGGGTCCTACTGGTAGTCAGTTTGCCTTGTAATAGACAGAGTTCAACTTAGGGTTCTGGGCTTAGCTAGCCCAGTGCCTGAGTTCCCCGTATGGATTAACATTATCCCCCCCCCCTCCCTTGAAGCCCTGGAAAATCCGTTAGGGCTCGGGGTGATCGTGGGCATCTCTTCACAGTCCTCTCTTGCCTTGTATGAGTTTGAAGGTTGTTCGTTGCCCGTTTCAGGGTGACGATCATCTGTGCTACCTCCATCATGCTGCCCGCTGGGTCGGTGACACCTTTGACGTGGAGTAGTGCGGGATTTGTTCTCCACTCGAGCTCCAGTTTACCCATTCCTTGTCTGAAGATCTTAGAGCTCAGACAGTGACTGCATTGCATGCAAGGTATTTTTTGTTGCAACGAGCCAGATTGGTTACCCATTTGGAAGCCCCAGAAGTGCCCCGCTTAGGTTTTAGGGACTAGGACTGAGGGGCGTTAGTCGTATCGATTTTAGTTTTGTCCACACCCCTACTTCTTTCCCAGGTGGGCATGGTTCACCCTGCTCCTCCACCCTCCCTCCCTCCCCCACCCTCTGCTGCTAGCTCCCTAAAGTCTGAGGGTTTTGGGATCGGGGGTGGGGTTTAGCTAGAGTTGAAACTCTAGTGGCTTTGGAGAATGCTCCTTCTGATTTGGGTATGGAGGTGGTTGAGCTCGATTATCCTGCCAAGGCTTCTGGTCGACCCAGTAGACTCTCTTCTTTGAAGCCTTTTACCCTGGACTCCGCCTTTTCTTCTTGGGTGGTGGGCATGGATGAGGGCACTGCCCAGGGCCTCTGTTGGGTGTTTGCAGGGCTTTGGGGGGAGGCCGCGAGGAGTGCATGGCTTTTCGTTCCCTTCTGCTTTGGTTTGATCACATTTTCTGGTGTGATTTAAGCACCCTTGCATCGGGCGCATCCGTTACTGGCTAGGATGTTTGTTTTGGAGGCCATTTTGCTTTACTGGGGTCGCTTTCATGCCCAGCCGCCAGGGCGGTGGTGTATGTTTTATTTGCATGCGGCAGCTGGGCATTTGCACTCACTTTTTGGGGTGTGTTTTGCTTCTGTTTTGTGCTCCTGCTCTTAACAGTGACATAGTTCTGGTTTGGGTTATGTCTGCTCTGTTAGGGGTATGTAAATTGCTCCGAGTTCCTGCATCCCTGCTGAGGTGGTGTTGGTTGTTTTGGTGAGTTTGTGCTTCTCTCGCTGTACTGCTTTTATTGTGCTTGTTGGGGTCACACTTTGGCTTTTTGCGCCTGCCTCTTCCCCGTGTTTTTTCCTGGGGTTCTTCGTTTGTAGCCTTCACCTCAGCTTTGCTTCCTGCATTCACTTTCCTTCCTCCTCTGCCTCTGGGGATGTTCCTTTTCTTGTTTATGTGGCTCATTTGGGTACTCAGTTGCCCCTGGTGTTCCTTTCTTGGTGTTCTGTTCGTCTTCAGTCATCCATCTTTTTCCTACCCTGTTTTGTCTACAATGGCATGTATGGCTGTCTTTTATCTCTTCCTCTGGAAGTTTGGGTTCTTGGGGGGCTCTTTTCTTCCCCTATGTATGTGTTGCTTGCTTAAAGTCCATTCTTCAAGACCACTCCTGCTGTGCGTACTTTCCTTGGGAACGTCCATGATCCTACAGCTGCTTCTTGACATTCTATGTCTTGTTCTTCATATTCTTGGCGTCCTACCCTGTATGTTTCCCTGTGGACTTTTGGGAGGTGTTTTAGTGTTTTCTGACTGTGGTTCTGGGGTAGATTTCTTTATTTTTCTGGGCACCAGTTTTGTGCCTGGTGCACTTGCCCTGTATGATCTTCCGGCTCTAAACCCTGCGGCCATCAATATCCTGTCCGTATTATGGCTGTTTTAGCCGTAGTGCTTTTTTTATCAGGGTCCTGTGACTTCCCCTCCATATTATGTTCTTTTTTATAGATGTCTACAGACACTTTTCATTCTTGTGGGGCATCTTTCTGCTGGCAAATGTGGTAGAGAGGGCTCCCCCCCAGGTTCATTTTCGGGTTCCCTATGGTTCCTCGGATTCGTCTTTTCAGAGGTTTTCTTCTGCTTGGATTCCCTTTGGAAGGTTGGCGCATGCCTCTGGTCAGACCCAGTTTCAACTAGGTGTTAGATCCAGTTTTCTTTGAGTTCCATTCTTCTTATTCTGCTAGTAGGTGTTTCGTGTTTCTGGTGCCTTCCTGGCTGACAGCCTATGTCGTTGGTTAGTTAGTGTGGGCTTCCTTCTGGTCTGCTTGTCTGCTGGCCAGTGATCTGGTTCTTTCCCAGCTTGCCGGGATCGTTTCCCTTTGGAATTGGTGGGAGTCCCAGTTGGTTCTGTCCCAGATTCGGCCTTGGTTAGTCCTCGTGTGGGATTCTTGGATGGCGTCTGTCTCTCTCCCTCTCCTGCAGTCCTGCTTTCAGCTCTTTTTGAGAGGGACCCGAGTCATGCGGTGGTTGCTCAAACAGCTGTGCAGGAGCCTGAACTTTGCCTTGTTGGTTTTCCCACTGGGCACGGTTTGGCTTCAGTGGCTGTTCTTGTACCTTCGGGACAGCCCCTTTAACCGCTCTCACGACCGCTGGATTTGATCCTGGAATCCTTGCATTGGATGCTGCATCTCCGGCTTCTCCAAGTTTTTCGGGGGTTTAGTGCCAATGCGTCTTCCTTTGCACACACTCGATATGTTCATTGAGCACGTTCTTCAAATCTCGGCTGGGGTTTTGTGCTGGCCAGGGGCGTTGGGGCTCCATCCTTCCATCGGGCTCATAGCACGGTGCGGGAGTTTGCGGCTGTTTAGCAAGTGTTACGTAGGATTCGGATCCCTCAAGCTCTGTGATCCGGCTCCATTTGTACTGTGCACCATTGGTTACTGTGCACCGGACCACAGAGACCCGCAGAGACCCCGCAGGGGGGGGTGGTCTCTGCAGTCCGTTGTTTGTTGTTAAAGATCGCTACCTGGAACAAAAAGTTCCAAGTAACACGGGCTATGGTGAGCCCGTAGTGGCTCTTTGGAGCTGATTGCTTTGAGTGGCTCTTCAGCTGAGTTCTTGGGGTTTGGCTCTCCACGCTGTTCATATTCAGGGTGTGCCCAACGTTCTGGCAGACAGCCTGTCACACTCCCTTCCTCTTTCCACAGCATGGTCGGTCGACGACGCCACCTTCCTTTGGGTTTGCTGGACATTCGGGCCCCCGAAGATGAACTTCTTTGTGTCGGCATGGTCTTGGCGTCTCCTGTTATATGTGGCGCCATTCCCCGATTACGAGGCCATCACAGTGGTCTCTTTTCGGCAAGAATGGTCGAGGTGGGGGGTTCTTGTACCTTTATCAGTTCAGGTGTTGGCTTGGCTTATGAAGAACGGCCCAGCCTTGGTTTCAGGTGCTGCTTGCTCGGTGTCTGAACCCGAGAGATTAACCTGAACTCTTAGCGTCTCATCTTTTTGACGTGGAAGTATCGCCATTTATAAGGTGATCAAGTGGCTTCTTTGATGGTGTCCCACCTGCAATCTTCCTCTCAGCAGCAGTATGGAGTCTACTGGTGGTCTTTCCGCCATTTCCTTTCCCTTCGTAGGGTCTTGCCAGTGTCTGTACCAGTTCTTTGTTAGAACTGGCATCTCATGCTGAATACTGTCACTTCTTATTGTGCGGCATTGGCGGAGCCACTCTAGCTTGCATTCGGGCTGGAAGTCACTCCTGCTTCATTCCATAAGCTCTCGTGCGTATTTTTGCCTCTGGCCTGCTAATGTGCTGCCAATTTTCTTGGTCTTTGGACAAGGTGCTCTCGTTTCTCTCCTCCCTCCAGTTTGTAGTGACCCCATCGGTAGGTGATTGTTTTGTAAAAGCTTTGTTTTTGTTGGCTTTAGCCTTGGGGGGGGGGGGGTCAGGTTGGAGAGCTTCATGCTCTTCTCCGGCGTAGAAGGTTTTGCTCCTTTTGTCCTGGGGATTGTTTTGTTAGTTTGCATGGCGAAGAATGAGATGGCGGGCTTCCAGAGGGGTCTATTGGGTTGTTGTTTGCTTGGTTAGTTAGGCCGCGGGTGCATCATATTTTGTGTCCGGTTGCTGCTTTACGTTGTTACAGGTACCTGCGTAATCCCTGTTCCAGGGCTCGTGTGTCTCAGGTTGTCTGCAGGGTTATGAAGTCTAGCCAGCCTGAGGTCTATCTTCATGCTCATGATGTGAGGAAATATGCTGCTCTCACTGCTGTATTTGGGTATTTTTCTTGGGTTGACATTCAGGCATGGGGGTTTTGGAAATTGAACAGGATCCTGGCCACCTGTTATCTTGTCAATATCAGAGCACTCTATGGCCTTGTGTTACTTTATACGCCTTTAATTTCAGCATTTAAATCCTGTAAGGATTCCTGCTGTTTTTTCGGCCTCTTCTGGAAATCCACCAAACTCCCCGTGATATGAATGTTTCACTGTATAATGACATTTAAGCAGGCTTCATAGGTCTTCGTGTGTGTTAGCTCCAGCACGCACACGTTACCCAGGGCATTATATACTGCTGTACCCAGTGAAACTAAGAGTACTGCTTTATTGTTTGTGTCCTTAATCCCACAGTACTGGAAGTTTGCTTCCAGCTGGCTCAGACACAGGTCTAACGAGATCTTGGTATCATCATATGGCTCCATTGGGATGAGTGATGGGGCAGCCATGCCCACAGGGTTTAACACAACTCACTGTGTTCTAAATTCTTCCACATGATGTACTCCTCCCTCTGATGCGCCACTCCTCGTCTTGTACCCGGGCTCTCTGTTTTAGGTGTTAATCCTCGTCGCCACTGTTATAATTCATCAGGAAGAGAAACGAACGTGCACACCATGTGGCATTTATTACAACAACAACAAAGATGTCACCGGGTATTGGTTACATGACTTACTATTTACAATGTTTATAAAACAAAAGAGCATCTGCTCGAAACATTATGCACTTAACCTATATAGTATTCAATCCTACAAAATACCTTAATCCTAACAAGTGCTATTACATCCAGGTTTTCCATTTGTGCTTTTTTCCCAAGTTCGCTTATTTTAAATGTACTGTAATCCCATATGTGTTTAAGTAAATTACTTTGAGTTTGAGTACATTACAGTTTTAGGTGTACTTTGTACCTTTTCTACCTACTGACGTTCTAATTGTGGCCGGATAAAAGTAAAATGTCAGTTTTGCTTTTATCCAACCACTTACAATAGACTTTATTGTAAGTGGGACTACATAAAAAGATAAGAGGATACTTGAACAGTTTGTTTAGATGGGTCGGAGCTGGTTCAGTCAAATAGGATGACCGTACCTGACCTCAGGCAGAGCAACAGTATGTATAAAATAAAGTTCCAACAGCCTATACTCACCACATACAGCCCAGCTCCTGTGCAAGGTAACTCCATGATGTGCTCACCATAGCCCGTGGTACTTGCAACTTTTTGTTCCGAGTAGCTGAATCTAAAACAACTTGTACTTCTTCAACCCTTTGAGACAAAATAGCAGTGTATCTCGAAGTAGATGTTTCTGAGACAGGTATTGCTGCTGTTGATATTAATCTCTTACATTTGATGAGGTGCACTACAGGAGGTTCTCATGGTGACTGCCAGTGTGAGAAGAGCTAGGGTAATTTTTTAGTGTTGCTGGCAAACACTAAAATGTACTACTAAACTACATGTTAGTATTGTTGTCACAGCAAAGGTGGACTGTACATCTAAAAACCCAAAATGGAATAACTCGGTCTTCATTAACATTATAACACCTGAAAATGCTATTTTATGTTTACTTAGAAGACCATGGCGCCCCATGACAGAATATGGCTACTATATAGAGACTATTACATAGGTATTGTTAATGTTAGCCTGCATAAATCAACACCAGATTGAACATTATTACATATCTTTCCCCGCATCACTAAAGCAACAGCAAACTTATAATTGTTATCCTTTATCTCAGGTGAACTACTACTTCTTGTGGAGTACTGCAAGTATGGCAACATTCTTGACTACATGCGTCGCCATCGTAAAGAGTTTGTCAACCAAATTAATGATGAAGATAAGATAGACCCAACTCTTACTGATTTACGGCTAAGTCGACGCAGCGGCTCCGAATCACGGTACACAACATTGTTATGGTTGTAACATCCTTTACTTAATGAATCACTTGTAATTCAGCAGGTCTGTAAGACACACGGCAAAATTCTGGCCAATAATATTGAAGAGAGCTAACGGGAAATAAAAATAAGACATATAGCTTCATAATAATTAATTTAAATTTAACTGAATTAGGTACAAAAATTATATCTATACTTTGAGAAAGAATGCTTGACTGTTCAAAGTTGGAGGCCATACGCTTAGGAGTAGGCACACTCAAATTGGCAGAGGAAATAATCTGAGGTACGGGATGAACATACCTTGATCTCTCTTAAGGCGTTCTGTTTGGTGTCTGGAGAGTTCTTCATAAGAAGGTTTGTCGTCTTCTTGTTTTCGTAGTAAATTGTTAAATGGATCCTCTGATTTGTGTCTGTGGGGATAATGGTCCAATCAATAATATCCTCCAGGATATATATATATATATATATATATATATATATATATATATATATATATATATATATATATATATATATATATGTCGTACCTAGTAGCCAGAACGCACTTCTGAGCCTACTATGCAAGGCCCGATTTGCCTAATAAGCCAAGTTTTCATGAATTAATATATTTTCTCTAATTTTTTTCTTATGAAATGATAAAGCTACCAATTTCATTATGTATGAGGTCAATTTTTTGTTATTGGAATTAAAATTAACGTAGATATATGACCGAACCTAACCAACCCTACCTAACCTAACCTAACCTATCTCTATAGGTTAGGTTCGGTTAGGTAGCCAAAGAAAGTTAGGTTAGGTTAGGTTAGGTAGGTTAGGTAGTCGAAAAACAATTATTTCATGAAAACTTGGCTTATGAGGCAAATTTGGCCTTGCATAGTAGGCTGAGAAGTACGTTCTGGCTACTAGGTACGACATATATATATATATATATATATAGTATAGTATATAGTATATAGTATATATATATATATATATATATATATATATATATATATATATATATATATATATATATGTATATATATATATATGTATATATATATATATATGTATATATATATATATATATATATATATATATATATATATATATATATATATGTATATATATATATATATATATATATATATATATATATATATATATATATATATATATATATATATATATATATATATATATATATATTTTTTTTTTTTTTTTAAAAAGTTTGTGAGGGTACCACCTCTGGTGCCAATGTGGGGACCCATAGCCTCGGAGAAGAAAATAAAAAGTATTATATATATATATATATATATATATATATATATATATATATATATATATATATATATATATATATATATATATATATATATATATATATATATATATATATATATGACAATGTCAGACCACGGAGGAAAAATGAAACAGGAATTTCCTTAAGTACTTTCATATATTAAATACATCTTCAGAAGGTCATTTTACAGATCGAGTGATGGGTATAAATAGGCAGGAGAGAGTGGTGAAGTAAGGTGAGGTACAATACTTGGACAACGCAGACGGCCCATTGGCCCATCAGATGCACCCAATTGGCACATCCGATGTAGCCCAATGGCCCATCTGATACAGCAGACATACAAGCATAATACATAGGTAATTATAACATAAAGAGGTAAATATATACAATAAATTAGTGAGACAAATGTTTTTCAATGATCCTACTTAAATCGCATTTTTTTTAACCTAATCTAATTTTTCTAATCGTATTTTTTTTTTGGAAGTTTGTCGTAACAAAGCACGTCGTACATATTATAATAATGTATGCAGTGAAAGGATTCGCCCAAAGAATGTGTTATGTTTACCATATTTCTCTGGGTTTGAGAATATTGTCAAGGCCTTGAAACTTTTTAATATAGATGTAATGTTTAGCTACGAAAACACTGTTGGTAAGCTATTAGTTAGGAACAGCCCTCGTAGTGATAATTGCGTCATTTATAAAATACCTTGTAAGGAATGTAATAAGTTCTATGTCGGGCAAACATCTAAAGATTTAAAATGTAGAATATCGCAACATAAATACTCTGTAAGACATGGCCAATTGTCTAATGCTTTGTTTGTGCATTTGTCAGAAAAAGCTCACCAAATTGATTGGGAGAGTGCTTCTTCAATAACAAATTGTAAAAGCACCTATAACAGAAACATAATTGAATCTGCTTTGATACAGATCACCAAAGAAAGTAATTTGAATATTAGTAGTGGTCTATATAACTTAGATCCATTTCTAATAGATCAGCTAAAGGGCGATTTAAGTAGGATCATTGAAAAACATTTGTCTCACTAATTTATTGTATATATATACCTCTTTATGTTATAATTACCTATGTATTATGCTTGTATGTCTGCTGTATCAGATGGGTCATTGGGCTACATCGGATGGGCCAATTGGGTGCATCTGATGGGCCAATGGGCCGTCTGCGTTGTCCAAGTATTGTACCTCACCTTACTTCACCACTCTCTCCTGCCTATTTATACCCATGACTCGATCTGTAAAATGACCTTCTGAAGATGTATTTAATATACGAAAGTACTTAAGGAAATTCCTGTTTCATTTTTCCTCCGTGGTCTGACATTGTCACATTCTTAATCACGTGTTTATTTTCGTGATATACACACACACATACATACATACATACATATATATATATATATATATATATATATATATATATATATATATATATATATATATATATATATATATATATATATATATATATATATATATATATATATATATATATATATATATATATATATATATATATATATATGAACAAGCCTGAATGGTCCCCAGGACTATATGCGACTGAAAACTCACACCCCAGAAGTGACTCGAACCCATACTCCCAGGAGCAACGCAACTGGTAACTACAGGGCGCCTTAATCCGCTTGACCATCACGGCCGGACAAAAGGAAGTGATAGCCAAGGCTATTTGAACCACTTCCCCGCCGGCAACTCGGATGGTAATCTTGGGCATAGCATTTTACCAAATCACCTCATTCTTTGGTGAGTTTTCAGTGTGAGTTTTCAGGTGTGAGTTTTCAGTCGCATATAGTCCTGGGGACCATTCAGGCTTGTTCGCATTTGTGTTCCTCACGTGTGCCCCAAAGAATGAGGTGATTTGGTGAAATGCTATGCCCAAGATTACCATCCGAGTTGCCGGCGGGGAAGTGGTTCAAATAGCCTTGGCTATCACTTCCTTTTGTCCGGCCCTGATGGTCAAGCGGATTAAGGCGCCCTGTAGTTACCTTCCAGTAGCTGGCATAACTAGTATAATTATTAATCTTCACTTGTGGTTTATGCAAGTATAGGCTTATAAGCTGGACACGAGTTCTCTCACATTGACAGTGGCTTGATGGAAAATGCAGACTGACCCCACACTCATCTGGTGCCTTCGGGAAGTGGAGATGTTTGGGATATATATCTCGAACTATCTACTTCTTTTGTAAGGTCTGATGGTGTAGTGGGTTAAAGCATACTAGTTATGCCAGCTACTGGAAGGTAGTTGTGCTTTCTGGGTTCGAGTCCCACTGGTGGGTGTTGTCCAAAGATTATTAATCTTCACTTGTGGTTTATGCAAGTATAGGCTTATAAGCTGGACACGAGTTCTCTCACATTGACAGTGGCTTGATGGAAAATGCAGACTGACCCCACACTCATCTGGTGCCTTCGGGAAGTGGAGATGTTTGGGATATATATCTCGAACTATCTACTTCTTTTGTAAGGTCTGATGGTGTAGTGGGTTAAAGCATACTAGTTATGCCAGCTACTGGAAGGTAGTTGTGCTTTCTGGGTTCGAGTCCCACTGGTGGGTGTTGTCCAAAGATTATTAATCTTCACTTGTGGTTTATGCAAGTATAGGCTTATAAGCTGGACACGAGTTCTCTCACATTGACAGTGGCTTGATGGAAAATGCAGACTGACCCCACACTCATCTGGTGCCTTCGGGAAGTGGAGATGTTTGGGATATATATCTCGAACTATCTACTTCTTTTGTAAGGTCTGATGGTGTAGTGGGTTAAAGCATACTAGTTATGCCAGCTACTGGAAGGTAGTTGTGCTTTCTGGGTTCGAGTCCCACTGGTGGGTGTTGTCCAAAGATTATTAATCTTCACTTGTGGTTTATGCAAGTATAGGCTTATAAGCTGGACACGAGTTCTCTCACATTGACAGTGGCTTGATGGAAAATGCAGACTGACCCCACACTCATCTGGTGCCTTCGGGAAGTGGAGATGTTTGGGATATATATCTCGAACTATCTACTTCTTTTGTAAGGTCTGATGGTGTAGTGGGTTAAAGCATACTAGTTATGCCAGCTACTGGAAGGTAGTTGTGCTTTCTGGGTTCGAGTCCCACTGGTGGGTGTTGTCCAAAGATTATTAATCTTCACTTGTGGTTTATGCAAGTATAGGCTTATAAGCTGGACACGAGTTCTCTCACACTGACAGTGGCTTGATGGAAAATGCAGACTGACCCCACACTCATCTGGTGCCTTCGGGAAGTGGAGATGTTTGGGATATATATCTCGAACTATCTACTTCTTTTGTAAGGTCTGATGGTGTAGTGGGTTAAAGCATACTAGTTATGCCAGCTACTGGAAGGTAGTTGTGCTTTCTGGGTTCGAGTCCCACTGGTGGGTGTTGTCCAAAGATTATATATATATATATATATATATATATATATATATATATATATATATATATATATATATGCGGAAAATCCACAGAGAAATATGAAAGGAGGTGAACGTTTCGGCTTTGTTAAAGCCTTTGTCAACACCAGACTGACTAAGGAGAAGGGAGAAGGGGGATATATAGGCCGACACCTGACCAACCCATCCCTAGGGTTGGTCAGGTGTAATTAACCAAAAAAGGTATAGCATAGCTTAGAATGGTCAAAGAGGATTAAGCGGTCAGAGAATAAGGATGAAAGATTAAAGAAAAGCCTCATGAACACACAATATATGAATATACAATTATAATGAGACATTGTAAGCCTCTCTATCAGAGTTGTTTCTTAAACTGTTGTGCAATATTATAACTTAAAAATGGATCAAGTTTGTACATTCCAGTACTAACATTAAGAAGATTTGGACACTGACTGATTAGAGCAGACTCAATCAAATTCCGTTCCACGAAATCCCCACAATTGGTAATGGTTTTTGCCCCATTCCAGTTAATATTGTGATCGCATAAACTCGTATGTAGATACAATGCATTAGACGTTTGGGCAGTTCTTATACTATAAGCATGTTGTGACAACCGCAATTGTAAGGACTTTCCTGTTTGTCCAAGGTACACAGAATCACAATCATTGCAGGGAATCGAATACACACAACCTGCTGTATCAGGGGAGTTTTTTATTAAATTGGATTTGATCGTACTATTAGTAAACACCAAATTTATATTAAGTTTCTTAAAAATCAGAGACAATTTTTCAAGTCCACTCGCATAAGGTACCACCAATGAGTTAATAATTTTTGGTTTCGCCTTAGGGACGTGATTATAAAACGTACGCTTGGCTTGTACAAACGAGAAATCCAAAAACCTCTTAGGATATTGTAAACTCTTCCCAATTTCATATATTTTAGCAATCTCTTCATCAAAAAACTCAGGGCTGCAAATCCTCAAAGCTCGTAGAAACATTCCTGAAAATACTGCCTGTTTAACTTTACTATGATGATTCGAATAAAAATGAACATACGACCCCACGTTGGTAGGTTTCCTATACACATTAAATTTGAACTTTCTAGTGACTCTATGAATCATAATGTCCAAAAACGGAAGAGTACCATTTTCCTCAGTTTCACAAGTGAATTTTATTGAAGGTACCAAAGAATTGAGTTCATTAAGAAAAACTATCTGGTCTTTGTTGCACGGCCATAAGCACAAAATATCATCAACATACCTAAACCAAACTACATTAGCCGGGATAATCCTGGATAAGATTTTTGTTTCAAAGAATTCCATATACAAATTGCTTAAAACTGGGGACAGGGGATTGCCCATCGCCATACCAAATGTTTGTTTGAAAAATTTTCCATTAAAACTAAAATAATTGTCTTTTATACACAATTTAATAAGTTCCAATACTTTATTGGTCTGCAAGCTCAAATTATATTTAGGCAGTTCCTCACGTAGAAATTCTAACAGATCATCAACAGGAACTTTAGTGAATAAAGAGGTCACATCGAAACTTATAAGTTTAAAATCAAAATTTAAATTCAGTGTGGATAGCTTATTAACTAAGTCCACATTGTTTGTCAAGTGTGAGTTGGAAATAGTACCAACTATAGGGGACAAAACTTTGACTAACCACTTAGAGAGTTTATAAGCCGCCGAACCAATTGAACTAATAATCGGCCTTGCCGGATTATATGGCTTATGAGTTTTTATAAGACCATACATGTAAGGAAGAGAGGGGGATCGACTTGTTAGCCTAGATATCAACTCTTTATCGCCTTTACACACAGTTTTAAGAGTTTTGTTAAAATGTGCAATCACTTTTTCAGTAGGATCTCTGTTAACCAATAGATAAGTATCCCTGTCTTCCAAGAGTAACTCCATTTTTCGGACATAGTCATCTTTATTCATAATAACTACTGCATTTGACTTATCAGCCTTGGTAATATGTAATGAACTATCTTTTTTGAGATTTTTGAACGCATGAACAAATCGACTTGGACAATTAGGAACAGAATTGTTAAGTAAAACGCCATACATCATACCTTTGCACACATTAATATCTTCAACTGAGACATTGCTATACTTTTCAAGATTGCTGAAACCTTTGGCAATATCTACATAATTGACTGTTCCGTTAGATGTGGCAAAGCTCAGGCCATATCCTAATGCAGTAATCGTGTCATTATCAAGCTGTCTATCCGAGAGGTTTATAACAAAATCCCGGTTGGAGTGTTTATTCCAGTCACTTTGTTGAATAAGTTTCTTTAATTTGAAATCAAGTTTAGTACTCACCTTTCTGCAGGCAGACCTCAAAGTAGTATAACAGTAATCCATCATACAACGGTTCCACTCAGGCGGAATGGCTTGGAGAAAAGCGTACTTACAGTTATTCACAACTTTAAAACATTCACGAACTTCAAATTTAAGTAAATCGATGTTTTTCATAAGCACTATGCGGGGTATCTCATCAAACGGCTGATCTGACAATTTAAGAACGCTGTTGGGTAATAATGAACGGGGAAGCACTTGTTCACTGAGGCATTTTCGAAGAAAACGAAGACGAATTTTTAAGGAATGAGATTTCACTAAAGCAGAACGAAGTTTAGTAACAAAAGGTTTAAGGGAAGGGTAGAGAGAGGAGAAGGCAAGAAACTGGCACGTGGTATCCATTGATGCAATTGACGATCACAAAACACTGATCATTTTATGCGGAAAATCCACAGAGAAATATGAAAGGAGGTGAACGTTTCGGCTTTGTTAAAGCCTTTGTCAACACCAGACTGACTAAGGAGAAGGGAGAAGGGGGATATATAGGCCGACACCTGACCGGCCGACACCTGACTGGCCGACACTTTTGTTACTAAACTTCGTTCTGCTTTAGTGAAATCTCATTCCTTAAAAATTCGTCTTCGTTTTCTTCGAAAATGCCTCAGTGAACAAGTGCTTCCCCGTTCATTATTACCCAACAGCGTTCTTAAATTGTCAGATCAGCCGTTTGATGAGATACCCCGCATAGTGCTTATGAAAAACATCGATTTACTTAAATTTGAAGTTCGTGAATGTTTTAAAGTTGTGAATAACTGTAAGTACGCTTTTCTCCAAGCCATTCCGCCTGAGTGGAACCGTTGTATGATGGATTACTGTTATACTACTTTGAGGTCTACCTGCAGAAAGGTGAGTACTAAACTTGATTTCAAATTAAAGAAACTTATTCAACAAAGTGACTGGAATAAACACTCCAACCGGGATTTTGTTATAAACCTCTCGGATAGACAGCTTGATAATGACACGATTACTGCATTAGGATATGGCCTGAGCTTTGCCACATCTAACGGAACAGTCAATTATGTAGATATTGCCAAAGGTTTCAGCAATCTTGAAAAGTATAGCAATGTCTCAGTTGAAGATATTAATGTGTGCAAAGGTATGATGTATGGCGTTTTACTTAACAATTCTGTTCCTAATTGTCCAAGTCGATTTGTTCATGCGTTCAAAAATCTCAAAAAAGATAGTTCATTACATATTACCAAGGCTGATAAGTCAAATGCAGTAGTTATTATGAATAAAGATGACTATGTCCGAAAAATGGAGTTACTCTTGGAAGACAGGGATACTTATCTATTGGTTAACAGAGATCCTACTGAAAAAGTGATTGCACATTTTAACAAAACTCTTAAAACTGTGTGTAAAGGCGATAAAGAGTTGATATCTAGGCTAACAAGTCGATCCCCCTCTCTTCCTTACATGTATGGTCTTATA
This sequence comes from Procambarus clarkii, assembly GCF_040958095.1. Taxonomy (NCBI): domain Eukaryota; kingdom Metazoa; phylum Arthropoda; class Malacostraca; order Decapoda; family Cambaridae; genus Procambarus; species Procambarus clarkii. Next base: position 6,671,121 of record NC_091176.1, on the reverse strand, counting down.
AAAACTCATAAGCCATATAATCCGGCAAGGCCGATTATTAGTTCAATTGGTTCGGCGGCTTATAAACTCTCTAAGTGGTTAGTCAAAGTTTTGTCCCCTATAGTTGGTACTATTTCCAACTCACACTTGACAAACAATGTGGACTTAGTTAATAAGCTATCCACACTGAATTTAAATTTTGATTTTAAACTTATAAGTTTCGATGTGACCTCTTTATTCACTAAAGTTCCTGTTGATGATCTGTTAGAATTTCTACGTGAGGAACTGCCTAAATATAATTTGAGCTTGCAGACCAATAAAGTATTGGAACTTATTAAATTGTGTATAAAAGACAATTATTTTAGTTTTAATGGAAAATTTTTCAAACAAACATTTGGTATGGCGATGGGCAATCCCCTGTCCCCAGTTTTAAGCAATTTGTATATGGAATTCTTTGAAACAAAAATCTTATCCAGGATTATCCCGGCTAATGTAGTTTGGTTTAGGTATGTTGATGATATTTTGTGCTTATGGCCGTGCAACAAAGACCAGATAGTTTTTCTTAATGAACTCAATTCTTTGGTACCTTCAATAAAATTCACTTGTGAAACTGAGGAAAATGGTACTCTTCCGTTTTTGGACATTATGATTCATAGAGTCACTAGAAAGTTCAAATTTAATGTGTATAGGAAACCTACCAACGTGGGGTCGTATGTTCATTTTTATTCGAATCATCATAGTAAAGTTAAACAGGCAGTATTTTCAGGAATGTTTCTACGAGCTTTGAGGATTTGCAGCCCTGAGTTTTTTGATGAAGAGATTGCTAAAATATATGAAATTGGGAAGAGTTTACAATATCCTAAGAGGTTTTTGGATTTCTCGTTTGTACAAGCCAAGCGTACGTTTTATAATCACGTCCCTAAGGCGAAACCAAAAATTATTAACTCATTGGTGGTACCTTATGCGAGTGGACTTGAAAAATTGTCTCTGATTTTTAAGAAACTTAATATAAATTTGGTGTTTACTAATAGTACGATCAAATCCAATTTAATAAAAAACTCCCCTGATACAGCAGGTTGTGTGTATTCGATTCCCTGCAATGATTGTGATTCTGTGTACCTTGGACAAACAGGAAAGTCCTTACAATTGCGGTTGTCACAACATGCTTATAGTATAAGAACTGCCCAAACGTCTAATGCATTGTATCTACATACGAGTTTATGCGATCACAATATTAACTGGAATGGGGCAAAAACCATTACCAATTGTGGGGATTTCGTGGAACGGAATTTGATTGAGTCTGCTCTAATCAGTGTCCAAATCTTCTTAATGTTAGTACTGGAATGTACAAACTTGATCCATTTTTAAGTTATAATATTGCACAACAGTTTAAGAAACAACTCTGATAGAGAGGCTTACAATGTCTCATTATAATTGTATATTCATATATTGTGTGTTCATGAGGCTTTTCTTTAATCTTTCATCCTTATTCTCTGACCGCTTAATCCTCTTTGACCATTCTAAGCTAAGCTATACCTTTTTTGGTTAATTACACCTGACCAACCCTAGGGATGGGTTGGTCAGGTGTCGGCCTATATATCCCCCTTCTCCCTTCTCCTTAGTCAGTCTGGTGTTGACAAAGGCTTTAACAAAGCCGAAACGTTCACCTCCTTTCATATTTCTCTGTGGATTTTCCGCATAAAATGATCAGTGTTTTGTGATCGTCAATTGCATATATATATATATATATATGTCGTACCTAGTACCCAGAACGCACTTCTCAGCCTAATATGCAAGACCCGATTTGCCTAATAAGCCAAGTTTTCATGAATTAATATATTTTCTATAATTTTTTTCTTATGAAATGATAAAGCTACCCATTTCATTATGTATGAGGTCAATTTTTTTTATTGGAGTTAAAATTAACGTAGATATATGACCGAACCTAACCAACCTTACCTAACCTAACCTAACCTATCTTTATAGGTTAGGTTTGGTTTGGTAGCCGAAAGAGTTAGGTTAGGTTAGGTTAGGTAGGTTAGGTAGTCGAAAAACTATTAATTCATGAAAACTTGGCTTATTAGGCAAATTGGGTCTTGCATAGTAGGCTGAGAAGAGCGTTCTGGCTACTAGGTATGACATACATATATATATATATATATATATATATATATATATATATATATATATATATATATATATATATATATATATATATATATATATATATATATATATATATATGTCGTACCTAGTAGCCAGAACGCAGTTATTGGCCTTCTATGCAAGGCCCGATTTGCCTAATAAGCCAAGTTTTCCTGAAATAATATATTTTCTCTATTTTTTTTCTTATGAAATGATAAAGCTACCCATTTCATTATGTATGAGGTCAATTTATTTTTATTGAAGTTAAAATTAACGTAGATATATGACCGAACCTAACCAACCCTACCTAACCTAACCTAACCTATCTTTATAGGTTAGGTTAGGTTAGGTAGCCGAAAAAGTTAGGTTAGGTTAGGTTAGGTAGGTTAGGTAGTCGAAAAACAAATAATTCATGAAAACTTGGCTTATTAGGCAAATCGGGCCTTGTATAGTAGGCTGAGAAGTGCGTTCTGGCTACTAGGTACGACATATATATATATATATATATATATATATATATATATATATATATATATATATATATATATATATATATAAATATATATATATATATATATAATATAGATATATATATATATATATATATATATATATATATATATATATATATATATATATATATAATATAGATATATATATATATATATATATATATATATATATATAATATATATATATAGATATATATATATATATATATATATATATATATATATATATATATATATATATATATATATATATATATATATATATATATATATATACATATATATATATACATATATATATATACATATATAATATAGATATATATATATACATATATAATATAGATATATATATATATATATATATATATATATATATATATATATATATATATATATATATATATATATATATATATATATATATATATATGTCGTACCTAGTAGCCAGAACGCACTTCTCAGCCTACTATGCAAGGCCCGATTTGCCTAATAACCCAAGTTTTCATGAATTAATGTTTTTTCGACTACCTAACCTACCTAACCTAACTTAACTAAACTTTTTCGGCTACCTAACCTAACCTAACCTATAAAGATAGGCTAGGTTAGGTTAGGTAGGGTTGGTTAGGTTCGGTCATATATGTACGTTAATTCTAACTCCAATAAAAAAAAATTGACCTCATACATAATGAAATGGGTAGCTTTATCATTTCATAAGAAAAAAATTATAGAAAATATATTAATTTAGGAAAACTTGGCATATTAGGCAAATCGGGCCTTGCATAGTAGGCTGAGAAGTGCGTTTTGGCTACTAGGTACGACATATATATATATATATATATATATATATATATATATATATATATATATATATATATATATATATATATATATATATATATATATACATATATATATATATATATATATACATATATATATATATATATATACATATATATATATATATATATATATATATATATATATATATATATATATATATATATATATATATATACATATATATATGTCGTACCTAGTAGCCAGAACACACTTCTCAGCCTACTATGCAAGGCCCGATTTGCCTAATAAGCCAAGTTTTCATGAATTATTTATTTTTCGACTACCTAACCTACCTAACCTAACCTAACCTAACCTAACTTTTTCGGCTACCTAACCTAACCTAACCTATAAAGATAGGTTAGGTTAGGTTAGGTAGGGTTGGTTAGGTCCGGTCATATATCTACGTTAGTTTTAACTCAAATTAAAAGAATTAAACTCATACACAATGAAATGGATAGCTTTATCATTTCAAAAGAACAAAATTCGAAAATTGTATAAATTTAGGAAAAGTTGGCTTATTAGGCAAATCGGGCCTTGCATAGTAGGCCAAGAACTGCGTTCTGGCTACTAGGTACGACATATATATACATATATATATATATATATATATATATATATATATATATATATATATATATATATATATATATATATATATATATATATGTCGTACCTAGTAGCCAGAACTCACTTTTCAGCCTACTATGCAAGGCCCGATTTGCCTAATAAGCCAAGTTTTCATGAATTACTTGTTTTTCGACTACCTAACCTAACCTAACTTTTTCGGCTACCTAACCAAACCTAACCTATAAAGATAGGTTAGGTTAGGTTAGGTAGGGTTGGTTAGGTTCGGTCATATATCTACGTTAATTTTAACTCCAATAAAAAAAAAATGACCTCATACGTAATGAAATGGGTAGCTTTATCATAAGAAAAAAATTTGAGAAAATATATTAATTCAGGAAAATTTGGCTTATTAGGCAAATCGGGCCTTGAATAGTAGGCCGAGAAGTGCGTTCTGGCTACTAGGTACGACATATATATATATATATATATATATATATATATATATATATATATATATATATATATATATATATATATATATATATATATATGTATAATATTGGTATGTCAAACGCCTAGTCAACTTGGTCGACGTCATACCTATGTACTTAGAAGGTTAAATCCTTCGTGGGGGCTAGTGTACATGTATATAATGCTTGACTGCTGTAAAAGGTTCTCCGACGTCTTTGGGCTATTTTTAATATGGCGATCAGTAGTCTTCTTTGTTTTATAGAATATGATCAGGTCTATGTTTTGGTCAGGAATAGTGCTTTTTACTCCTTTACGAATTATTTCCTTCATTATTCTTTCTTCATTTTTATGTTCACTGTGCATGTTTAATTTGTAATATAATTTTACTGGAGGTATTGTGGTTTCTGTTCTTGGTTCAGGATTATACCATCGGTCCAAGTGTCTTCTTATAGCAGCGTTTATTTCCGCGTTGCTATATCCATTGTTCACCAATACCTGAGTTATTCTTTCAAACTCTCTACTCACGTTGCTCCATTCGGAGAAGTGGGTAAGCGCTCGACGAATGTAAGCGTTGAGAACACTGGCTTTGTATCTTTGGGGGCACTCACTTTTACCGTTCAGGCATAATACAAATAATACAAATACAAATATTTATTCAGGTAAAGTACATACATACAAGGTGAGATACTAAAGTTGATGGATTTATAGATAGAGCTAGTACATACAATGCCTAAAACCACTATTACACAAAGCATTTTGGGCAGGAAAAACACTAAGACTAAAACTTAATACTAGTTGAGATTAAAGTATAAATTGTGCGGAGAAAAAATAAGAAAAAAAATGAAAAAAAGGGGGGGGAACATGGCAGAAAAAAAAGCAAAAATACAATTTGGTCAACAAACAGCATTGTTTAATATAAATTAAATTAAAATTTACTTTGAAAAAGTGTAACAAAGAGACTTTGGATACCTAGCCCGCACTAGGTGACAAGGGGGGGTTAATTATATTGACTCAATGAGAGGGATACTAAGGTGGGACAAACCACATTGGGAGAAGAAAGTGTTGAGGTTATCCTCATTAGCAATTGTAAACATTTTACCTTCTGAGGTCTTTCTCGCTTTAATCATGCCATCTCTAACGAAGCATTGATGAATCGCAGCTGGGTTTTGATTACGATTTGACGCAGGCGGTGGAGGAGTTGCTGTCTTTTTCTAGTCAAGCACTCGTTGGTGTAGATTCCCTTTGCAGGCGATGAGTCACAATAACGTGGCTAATGTATGATGACCAGACCACACACTAGAAGGTGAAGGGACGACGACATTTCGGTCCGTCCTAGACCATTCTCAAGTCGATTGTCTTGAGATTCCCTTTCGTTGGGATGCAGCTGACCGGACAAGATGCGATTTTATGGATTGGGAAGCTAGCTTGAGGCTAATTTTTCGCTGATTTAGACCTGATGGATTCTTTTTGCCTACTCAGCAATGTCTGTTTTATTTAGAGTGACACGCAATTCGTCTTTTATGAGAGCATGAACTATTTCAATACACTTTTCACCTTCACGTTCCACAGGAATATTTTGGGAAAACACAATAACAAAGTCAAGCAGCTTTTGCTGGTCCTGTTCATCCTGGGAGATAGAATGTTGGGCGGATAATGTACTGATACATGCAGTCATTTTGTTGAGAGCTTCCTCTTGTTTTTTTATGGCTTCATCAGTTTTTAGACGCATATTTTCCTCACGGAGATCATTCAAGTCGTGCTGGAGTTGGTCTTGGCTAGCCTTAAAGCTTCTAATATCCTCGCGGAGAAGGGTTATTTCTTGTTGTTGTTGATGAAGGCTCGCGACGTTTGCTTGATTCTCAGTTTGAAGACTCGGGATGATCGTATTTTGAGTCTCAAGGACTAGGTACATAATCCTATGTTGGTAGGCTTAGTATATATGCTGGTGCTTAAAGTGGTTCCTGTTTTTGTTATTAGTACATCCAAGAATGGCAGACTGTTATTTTCACTATTTTCATGTGTAAATCGGTGTAGTGACACTCTCTAGATGGCCTTTTTAGATCAATTAGTTCGTCTGAGTCTTTTACTATGACGAATATGTCATCTACGTAACGGCAGTATACAGTTGGTTTTTGTCTGCTACTGAAGACTCTGTCTTTGATGGTTCCCAAATAAAAATTAGCAAATAACACTCCTATGGGGGAGTCGATTGCTACTCCGTCTATTTGTAGATACATGTCTCCTTACGGACTGATGAAAGGGGCTTTCTTTGTACATGCCCCAAGAAGACTCAAGTGTGGCTCAGTAATGGGGTAATTTTGGGGTGCTCTCATCTCTGTATACTCTGTCCAGTATCATTTATATGGTGGTGTCGACTGGGACATTGGTAAATAAGGATTCGACGTCCAGGGAAGCAATGATTCCATCGGGCTGAGTAGTTTTGATTAATTCTAGGAAATCTGCTGATGATTGTAGACTATAGTTGCTTGGAGTGTATAGAGTTAGGAGTTTAAGTCTTTTTGTCAGGTGATAGGTTGGAGTTGGTATTTGGCTGATTATTGGGCGTAGTGGGTTACCTGGTTTGTTTGTCTTAACACTGCCATAGGCATATCCTAAGCCATAGTCACCTTGGAGTTTAGTGAAATAAACATTACCTTTCTTTGCATTGATTGCAGTAATAGTTTTGTTCATTTTGCGTTTAAGGTCTTCCACAGGGTTCCTCGTGATTCGCTGCAATTTGGTGTCATCACTAAGGATGTCACTAATTTTGTTCATGTATTCTTGGGCAGGAATCAATACATGTGCTGCTGTCTTGTCGGCTTTTCTTATTGTTACATCTTTCAGATTTTTTAGTTGTTTTGTTGCTACTTTGAGTTGTGGAATTATGAGTGTAGATAAATATGTTCCTCGTTATTTCCCCGCTTCTGTTAATAGTTCAGCCTGAAGTGTGTCAGCAGTGGTGACTTTTCTGGGGGGAACCCCGTCGCCTCCCCGGAGCTATCCCAGGCTGATATGCTAATGTCAGACTTTGGCATCAGTCATGTGTATGGAGTTCTTAGGCCTACCGGGGACCACGGCCAGAACCGGGCCCCCCCTCAGAGAGGCAAGGGGAGCAATGGCCTATAGAAGCCCCCGTGTGGTTGGAAGCATTCTATGTCTGCCATCGACCGGAACAGGCACCCAGAAAGGTAAGCGCCTCAAAACAAACCCCTATTCTGGTTAAAATTGCTACCAAAAGCCGAACTAGTGGATAGAACTCCCCAAAAGAAAACAAGCAAACTAGTGTGACGTCACATGCCGCCGCACCGCTGTCTGCGCAGCTCCCCCCTCCCTGGGAGGGGGAAGGGGGAGCCCCAGACCCTCCACGCCGGCTACCCACACCTCAGTTTTTGAAGCTGATGCTATAGGCGAAGGTTGTGTGCTCTGGCTCCGGTGTCACTACAGCACTGTGCTTTGCGTGTGGTGTTTGTTTTGTGGGTGCGAGAGCCAGGAGTTATCTTCAGTACTCGGGCTGCATGCGCCTAGGGCTGCCTTTCCTAGGTGCCCTGTAAGTACTGCCCTTGGGGCTTGGGGCCACCTTCCACAGGCTCCTCGGAGTCTGCCTCTGCTGGTCCGTTTTACCTTTCGATTTTTCGGCCTCCTGTTGGGCTCTTGGGTGTTCTGTTCTCCCTTGTTACCGGCAGGTAAGAGGCAGTTTGCACTGGTAGGGGCGCAGGGTGCTGCACAGCTTGTATTCCCGACATAGCGGCCGGCTCTGTTCCTTGGGGTTCGCTGTCCTCTTGCAGGGTTTTGTTCTTCTTTTTGTTTTTGCCTGGTGGGGGGTTCTGTCATTTTATTCCGTTTGTTTTTGCCTTTCCACTGTTCTCATCGGTGGCGCCCCCTGCTAGGTCCCCGTGAGTGTACACATCCCTGGGGTACAGCTATAGAAGTTCGCTTGGTAGTTTTGGGTGCTGGTTAGCAGCACCCTGCCTGGGACTACCTGAGCGCGAGTCCTCTTAAAGTAAACGCTCAGGACCCTGGGAATCCCCTAGGGGGCGCGTGGGTCCGATGGATGTGACCCCAGAGTCCCCACTCGCTGTGTGCGAGTTTGAGGGTTGCTCGGTCCCCTTGTCTCAGGGTGACCCTCATTGTTTTTGCCTCTGCCACGCTGCCTGTTGGATCGGTGATACTTTCGACCCTGAGTCCTGTGAGTGTTGCTGCTTGCTTGTGACTCAATTTACCCAATCCTCAGATGATTCTCTTCGGGTACAGGTGGCGCGTGCGTTGCAGTCTAGGTTTCGTCTGTTGCAACGCGCTCGATTGGTTGCTCACCCGGATGCCCCGGGGCTGCCCCGCTTTGCTTTTCGAGACCCTGACTTGGGGGTGGGGAGTCGCTTCGATCCTGGTTCAGTCTGCACCACCTCGTCCTTCCCCTTCTGTTCATTCTGGTCCCTCCCCCCTTCTTTTGGCCCCGAAGGGTCTGAGGGTTTCAGGGTCGGAGCAGGGGTTACATGATCTCAAGACTCGGGCAGCTTCCGGGGGTGCCCCTTCTGGGGGGGGGCAGCAGAGGCATTCGAGTCTTGTCGCCCGGCCGAAGCTTCTGGGTCGGACCAGTGGGCCCCCCTTCCTCCAGCTTTTCCGGCTGCTCCGTCCTTGTGTCTTGTGGCTTGGGGAGAGGACTCGGCCTCGGGTCCTGTGGTGAAGGACCTCGAGGCTGGGCAGGGGCCGACTTGGGGGCCTTGGGCCCCGCTGGACCCCGCCTGGGTTTTTCTGCCCTCTGAGCGGGGCTTATTGTTACAAGGAGTGGGGTTTTCTTTTCCCTCCTCTGCGTACGAGTTGGATTTGGTGTCGGCCCCTCCCCGGGTTCGGTTCCGTGTTCCCCCGGGTACGTCGGTTCCGTCCTTCCAGAGGTTTTCGGCTTATCGCATCCAACCTGGTGTGGTGCAAGCGGCCTTTGCAGCTTACCTCCTGCGTGACCCGGATTATGCCTCGGAAATGGATCCGTCCGAGTTCAGGTTTGGGACTTCGTTCTCTTTCTGGCTCCGTTACGAGGTTCCGGAGTCTTCCTGGCTAGCAAACTGCCCCTTGTTTGTTCTGGATTCCTGGCATTCCTTCTGTCGTTCCCGCATGCTGGAGTGGCGGAAAGCTTCCACGGTGCTTCAGGTTTTCCTGGGGGGCGAGCTTGAGTACCTGAATGAGTGCTTGTTTACCCCTGCCCTTCCCCGCGATGTGGGCGTTATTCAGCTCCATGTGCAGCTTCTCACCCTTTTGGCGGCGCTCGTTGTGGAGGACTTGCGTGCCCGGGGCCTTTTGGCTTCGAACTTGCGGTTCTTTTCCCTCCTGGAGCTGTCCTTGGATTGGCTCGTGGAGGATGTGAGGACGCTTGGGTCCGTCCCGGGGTCCTGCACCTTGTCCTCGGCTGCGCGTTCGTCGGCTGCGCGTTCGTCGGCTGCCTTGTTGAAGCTGTTCACGCCGATTTTTCAGGATGCGGTTTCCCTGTTTTATGCTTCCCGTCTCGCGTGTCGGCAGATGGTGCTGGGTTCCTCCATGGAATCTGCTTGGGCTCTGACTCTTAGGCGTTCTTCACCTTTTTGTCCTCTTCTGTTTGAGGAGTCGGCTGTGGCGCAGTTTATTCAGACTGCGTCAGCGGCTTGTCGTCCGATGTCAGACTTGTTGGTTTTTCGGGGGTCCCAGGGTGGGTCTTCCCAGAAGGGTTGTGCCAGGGCTCGGGGTTCCTCTCGTCGTAGCAGGCCTCTGGTGTCAGGTTCGGGTTTGGCTCTTCCTGCGGACCCTCCCTCGTCTGGTCGGCGCGGTGTTCGCTCTGTGCGGGGTTCTGGGTCTTGTAAGGGTCGCTGGCCCTTTCGCGGTTTGCCCCATTCACGGGGCGATGGGGGGCGCGGCTTGCACTGTTCGCCCGCGCCTGGTCCCACGATTTGTGGGCCTTTTGGGTCGTGTCTCGCGGCCTGCGGTGGCGTTGGGTGGCCCCGTCCCCCTTGGGGGGGTCGGGGCTGGCAGGGCAGGTTTCTTCCCCTGCGCTCTGTCAAGTCGTCTTGGAGTGGGTACGCTTGGGCGTCGTCGAAACGACGTCATCCCTCAGATGGATTTCCCGTCTGTTTCCGGTTCCGAAACGGGACTGCGCGGACCTGCGGTTCATTCTGGACTTGTCCCGTCTGAACCCCTGGGTTCATTGCCCCTCCTTTCGGATGACTACGCTGTCTCAGGTTCGGCTCCTCTTGTAGCCGGGCGCTTGGATGGTGTCCCTGGACCTCCGGGACGCTTATTGGCATGTCCCGATTCATCCACAGTTCAGGGACTGGCTCGGTTTTGTTGTGGGGCGTCTGAGATACCGCTTTCGTTGTCTCCCATTCGGGTTGAACCTGGCACCTCGCGTGTTCACGCGCCTTACACGGGTTGTGGTGGCTCGTTTGCGTCTCCTAGGTGTTCGGGTGTTGGCCTACCTCGACGATTGGCTGCTTTGGGCTCCCAGCCGGTCAGCTTGCTTGCTAGCCAGGGATTTGGTTCTTTCCCAGCTCGCCGGGTTTGGGTTCTTGGTGAACTGGAGGAAGTCCCATCTGGTTCCCTCTCAGGTTCAGACTTGGCTGGGTCTCGTTTGGGACTCTCGAACCGCCTCCTTGTCTCACCCTCCGGAGTCTCTCCTGCAGCTGCGGTCCCGCCTTCGTCTGTTTCTGGAGGGCCCTCGGGTCACCCGGCGGTTGCTCGAGGGGCTGTGCGGGAGCCTGAACTTCGCGATGGTGGTCTAACCGCCTGGTCGGGTTTGGCTTCGTCGGCTGTTCTGGTTTCTTCGGGGTCCCCCCTTCCACCTCTCTCGCGATCGCAGAGTTCGACCCCCGGGGGCCGTGCGTCGGTTGCTGCATCACCGGCTTCCTCTTCGGGTTTTTCGGGGTTCAGTGCCTTGGCGCCTACCCGAGCCCTCGCTCGATGTGTACACAGATGCGTCGTCTCTCGGCTGGGGTTTTGTGGCCAGTGCTCACCAGGCCGGCCAGGGGCGTTGGGATCTGTTCTTCCGTCGAGCTCACAGCACGGTGCGGGAGTTCGCGGCAGTGTGGTTTGCTCTGGGGAGGATTCAGGTGGCCCGCGGATTGACGATTCGGCTCCATTCGGACTGCTTTCCGATGATTCATTGCCTGAAGCGCGGGGGTTCTATGCGGTCCTTGTCTCTTTGGGGTTGGTCGCTTCGGGTGACTCATCTGCTGAGTTCTCGGGGTTTGGCTCTCCTGGCGGTTCACGTACAGGGCGTGTTCAACGTCTTGGCTGATGCCCTGTCTCGCTTCGTTCCCCTCTCCACGGAGTGGACGGTCGACGACGAGTCCTTCCATTGGCTTTGCCAGACGTTCGGGTGCCCCGAGGTGGACCTCTTTGTGTCGGCGTGGTCGCGGCGTCTTCCCGTTTATGCGGCGCCCTTCCCCGATCGCGAGGCCGTCCGGGTTGACGCCTTTCGGTTAGACTGGTTGAGGTGGGGGTTTCTGTACCTCTTTCCCCCAGATCGGCTGTTGCTCCAGGTCCTGACTCGCTTAGAGACTTACCAGGGGAGAGTTGTCCTTTTGGCAACTTGGTGGCCAGCCCAGCCTTGGTTTCAGGCGCTGGTTGCTCGGTGTCCGAACCCGAGGATTTTCCCGCGGCTCCGCCTCTTTCAGCAGATCGGGCCGGTATGTCACGTGGCTGGTTCGAGCTTCTCCTCGAGTCTTCGCATATGGGTTTTTTGACTCGAGTCTATCATCATCTCTATGGTGATCAGGTGGTTTCCTTGTTGGTGTCCCACCTGAGGGCTTCTTCTCGGCAGCAGTATGAAGTTTCCTGGAGGTCCTTCTGTTTCTTTTTGCGTCTTCGTCGTGTTAGTTCCTTGTCTGTTCGGGTGGTCTTGTCCTTCCTCTCGTGGTTGTTTCAGGACCGTCATATTATGCCTAACACTGTTGCCTCATATCGTGCGGCACTGGCGGAGCCGCTTCAGCTTGCCTTCGGTATCGATGTTACATCTGCGCCGTTTCGCAAGCTGTCTCGTGCATTGTTTCACCTCCGGCCTGCTCATGCGCCGCCTGAGCCGTCCTGGTCTTTGGACAGAGTGCTCACTTTCCTTTCGTCTCCTCGTTTCGTTGTGGCCCCTTCGGTCCAGGATTGTTTTTCCAAGGCACTTGTTGGCTTTGGCCTCTGGGGGTCGGGTAGGGGAGCTTCATGCTCTCCTCCGGCGCAGGGGTTTGTGCTCTTTTGGTTGTGGTGATTGTTTTGTCCGCTTGCAGCCGTCTCCTTCTTTTCTGGCGAAGAATGAGACTACTGCGTTTCGGAGGGGTCCATGGGTGGTTGATGCTTGGTTGGTCAGGCCGGGGGTGCATCATGTTTTGTGTCCGGTTGCGGCGCTTCGCCGTTATTTGCGCGCCACGGCTTCTGTGTCCGGGGATGTGCTGTGGGTTGATCCGGTTTCCCTTCTTCCCTGTTCACGGGTTCGGGTCTCCCAGGTCGTCCACAGGGTTATTAAGTCCAGCCAGCCTGCGGTCTATCCGCGTGCCCATGACGTTCGTAAGTTTGCGGCTCTTGCTGCCGTCTTTGGGAATATATCTTGGTCTGATATTTGGCCGCGGGGATTTTGGCTGTCGAACAGGGTCCTGGCTGCTCGTTACCTTGTAAATGTCCCTGGGCCCTGTCGGGCCTGTGTTGCTTTGGGTCGGCGGTTGCAGCCAGTTGTCTTGGCTTCGAGTTGAGGAGTGAGCGACGACCGCCTCCCGGGTAAGTCCCTCTTTTTCCGTCTGTGGGTAGTTAGCTCCGGGGAGCCGACGGGCCCCCCCCCCCCCCCAGAAAACCAGCGTTGAATGTAATGAAACGCCATTTTCTGGGTGAGTCCCAGAGGCTCCCCGGCATCCCTCCCTCCCTCCGGTCGGCATTTTTTCGCGTTTTTGACATCCAGCCTCAAGAAGTGAGGTGTGGGTAGCCGGCGTGGAGGGTCTGGGGCTCCCCCTTCCCCCTCCTGGGAAGGTGGGAGCTGCGCAGACAGTGGCGCGGCGGCGTGTGACGCCACACTAGTTTACTTGTTTTCTTTTGGGGAGTTCTATCCACTAGTTCGGCTTTTGGTAGCAATTTTAACCAGAATAGGGGTTTGTTTTGAGGCGCTTACCTTTCTGGGTGCCTGTTCCGGTCGATGGCAGACATAGAATGCTTCCAACCACACGGGGGCTTCTATAGGCCATTGCTCCCCTTGCCTCTCTGAGGGGGGGGGTCCGGTTCTGGCCGTGGTCCCCGGTAGGCCTAAGAACTCCATACACATGACTGATGCCAAAGTCTGACATTAGCATATCAGCCTGGGATAGCTCCGGGGAGCCTCCGGGACTCGCCCAGAAAATGGCGTTTCATTTCATTCAACGCTGGTTTTTTGTTGTCTTCTAACTTGTGGATGTCGTCCAGAAGCATTTCGATTTCAAGGCGTTTTTGATGCTTCTTGATATGAATTGACAGTTTAGGCCAAGATTCAAGAGGTCTCGTTGGTCCTGGTTAAGATCATGAGTAGTTAGGTTTATGTAGCCGTCTTTTGGACAAAGGATCTTTAACTGTCCTCCGTTGAGGGCTGTCAGCTTTCGGAGTGTCCTCATTTCGTCATGCGTTTTGTGTGATTGTTTTAAGCTTGATAGTTCACTGTTGATGGTTTGTTTGAGTTGGCTGGGGATGTCGTACTGCGTCTATTTAATTAACTGATGTTCAACTTGCTCTGTAAGGGTTTGGAGGGCTTCCTTCTTCGTGTTGAGTTGATGCCGTATGAGATCTTGCCTATACCTATAGGTAAACTCTGCGTTGCTGACTGCTGGGTCATGTGGGTTTATATTAGTGTATACTGGCAGCAAGTTTTCTTGTATGCATGTCTCTGAATATGACAGCATATACCGTATTTACTATTTTCTCATTTAGGGCTTCTAAATCTATATATATGTGTGTGTGTGTATGTAAATCACGAAAATTAACACGTGATGAAAAATGTGAAAGTATCAGACCACGGAGGAAGAATTGAAACAGGAATTTCCTTAAGTACTTTCGTATATTAATACATCTTCAAAAGGAATGATTTTATTCCTACTAAAGATGTATTAATATACGAAAGTACTTAAGGAAATTTCTGTTTCAATTCTTCCTCCGTGGTCTGACACTGTCATATATATAAATATATATATATATATATATTTGTGTAGGATGGATGAGAGAGTAGATGAGGATAGATGAAAGAGTAATAGAGCGTCACCAGGGCAGGGCGAGGTACATAATATCTGATCTTAGAAAGAATGCCAACAGTTTTAGAAACTTTTTTTGCTATATTTAGGATGTGTCCCTGGAAATTCAGCTTGTTATCGATGAGGACACCAAGGAATTTACCATCAACTTTACTACTGATTTGTATACTGTTTATTCTTAGATTAATTTCATTTGAGGATTTATTACCAAACAAAATATTGAAAGTTTTGTCAATGTTAAGGGTGAGTTTGTTAGCAGTTAGCCAAAGATGGACTTTATTTAGTTCAGTATTCACAGTGACATTCAGAGCAAGAGGGTCAGGACTGAAGAAAATGAAAGTTGTGTCATCAGCAAATAAGATTGGTTTGAGGTGTTGAGAGGCATTTGGAAGGTAATTAATGTAGATGAGAAAGAGGAGAGGGCCAACTATGCTGCCCTGAGGAACACCAATGTTTATAGGTAGTGTAGGAGAAATGGAATTTTTCACAGAAACATGCTGGAGCCTGTCAGTAAGGTAGGACTGAAGGTATTGCAGGGAGTGACCTCTGACTCCATAATGATGTAATTTAAGAAGGTTTTGGTGGCTGACAGTGTCAAAAGCCTTACGCAGGTCCACAAATAACCCAACAGGGAACTCATTTTTATCAAGAGCTGCATGTATCAAGTTAATCATACTAATAAGTGCATCGTTAGTGCTTTTTTTGGGTCTGAAGTCATATTGACAAGAGCTTAGTATATTGTGTTTGGCTAGATAAGAGTAAAGCTGCTTGTAGATTAGTTTTTCAAATATTTTTGACAAGTTTGGCAGAATTGATATAGATCTGAAGTTGTTAACATCAGTGAGATCACCACATTTATGGACTGGGGTTACTCTCGCTTTTTTTTAGAATATCTGGAAAAGTTTGGAGTACAAGTGACTTCTTGTAGAGCAATGCAATGGCAGGAGCTAAAGATCTGGAGGCTTTTTTGTAGATTAGAGTTGGTATTTCTACAAGGGCACTAGACTTGGTCTTAAGGGAAAGGATTACTTCATTTACATCAGTTGAATTAGCGGGCGTTAGGTACAGAGACTGTGGATAGTTACCTGTAAGAGTCCTGAACATTAGTACTGGAAGATGGAATATCATATGCAAGGGATGACCCAATGGATGAGAAGAACCTATTGTAGATTTGTGACAAGATTTAGTTCAGGATCAATATCAGCTTGTATGTAGTTGCAATGGGGTCAGGATACAATAAGACAAGCAATTACAGAACAGTTAAATTTGAAAAATTAACTCTCCAAAGTTCATTTTCACACTTTTTTTTGGTCTGATGCCTAGGGATGCATATTTTGCAAGGGTAATCCTTTCATTTTCAAAGACTAATTTACAATGTCATTGTTGATGTTTTAGATTTAGCTACTTAGAACGAAAAGTCCATGTAGCACGGGTTATAGTGAGCCTGTAATTGAGTTCAGTTATTCGCAATAACCTTAATTGTTACTGTGATATTTGGATCAATGTTTTATATGGAGGTGGTGTTTCCTCCTTTTTCCCCTGTTTCTTTTTCACTTCTGTTTTAGTGCTCTGGTTTAATCTTGTTTTAATAAAATTATCTTGGTGGCAGAAGTAGATGCACAGTGGTCACTAGTGTGTCCCATTCTTCAATTGCTTTTCTAACCATTGTAGTCGCTGTGGAACTTGCATCTAATGCAGCTGCTGTCGTTGGAGTAATGTTGAGTTTGATGCACAGAGCTTCAGTTGCTTCACATTCCAGTAAGTAATGCAATAGTGGTGCCTTTGCACCTGTTCCACAGATATGACACTCTTTAACTATTGGGTTTATTACCTCCCAGCAGCACTTGTAACCAAGTTTGAGTCATTGGAATCAGTCAGGTTTCAGTCAAGGAATCGACCTTGAGTAGCGGTGTGATTCCTTCCCGAGTTTCGGACAAGTAACTCAGTATGGCTACTGAAATGAATATCTTTTTGCCAGGCTTGAAAGAAGAGTACCCAGTGGCATGTTCGTACCACACCGCAGTGGATCTTCCTTCCGTTACTTTGGCAATTTTTTATAATTGGGAGTATTTTCTTCTTCATTTGCTCCTTAATCTGTGAACAACTTGGAGGTAATTTAACCTGTACAACAGGTATTTACAATGGTTGATTGATTGATAAAGATTAAGCCACCCTAAAGATGGCACAGGCATGAATAACTCGTAAGTGGAGGCTCTTTTGAGTTATTACCAGTATCAATAACTGATACAAGGGATCTGTGGATGGATGGGGCTCTTCATGGTGGATTGCAGCCGTGGAGGGCTCGCTGTACCAGTTATGGAATTGGTGGGTTAGTGTAGACCTCTAGGCCTTCTGTTTTTTCTTTAGCCGAGACCTGCTGCGAGTTGATATGGCCGTGCTGTTGTCGGAGTTTGGTGAGGTGGCCTCTATGAGGAGGTCTTGTACCGAGTAGGTGTCGTATTTGTGCTGCAGCAGTGGAGCTTCTACTAAGATTTCCTCGTCTAGAGTCCATAACAACTGTAGTTGGTGGTATTGTCTTTCGTCTCGCAGTCTGAGGTAGGCTCAGGTGTCGTGGATTAGTGGTAGAAACTATTTCAAGAGCGTTGGTGGTGCTGCTAGTATTTGTAGACAGCACGTCTGCTAGTGTATCTGCCAAGATGAGATTATGTTGGGAGCTGGAGTGGAGGGTGCTGCTGTTTGTGTAGTCTGGGTCTTTGGTGGAGCTGCGGTCTGAGTTGAGATTGACCTTGTGGTCAATCTCGTGGAAGTCCCCTGTGTAGTAAGGGAAGTAGTGAGACTTGCGCCAGGGTTAATTGAAATTGATCAATAAACAAAAAATAGTTTTATTCCATACTTTCTTACTGAATGTGACTAGTTTATTGTGCACCCCATTCTCAATCTGTGAGCTGCAGCTCAAAAATGGATTAAAGGGAACGAAAGGTCTTAATCAGATGAAATATTTATTAACAATATTTTATTATACTTTAGGATTTTTTGTTAATGATACCAGTTTTTAATATCGGTTTTCACAAGATAATAGAGGTGTTGTTTATGGTTTAGATCGTGACCTATACATTCAACATTCATGTCATTTGCCTACTAGAAGTGAAACATAGATACAGAGCAAATATTTCAGATATTTTATTATTTATAATAAATGACTTTCCATTTCATGAAACTTTAGTTTTATCTGTAAGTTACTGAAAGCATTACAATGTAAAATTGAATGCTAAGTGTCGGTACACCCTGATTATCGAATGGCAACTGCTGCATATATTGATTGATTGATGAAGATTAAGCCACCCAAGAGGTGGTACGGGCATAAATAGCCCGTAATGTTACATATAGGAAAGGAAGGTTACATAATGAAGCCATTATGTAAGCAGAGAAGTGAGGTGGGAGGAGGTAAAAAAGTTAAACAGACAAAACGGAGCTAAAGTCAACTCCCTAGATGACATGAGGACCTAAACATAGTAGAGAAGGGATTGAGAATAAACACAAAAGTTGCGACTTGACTGGGCGAGACACCATCGCTGTCTTTCCTTGTTATACATGTAGGTTGGATTATTTATTTACAGCCAGGTTATAGTACTTTATTCTCTACTCACGTGTTGTAGTATGTTTTCAAATCCACAGAAGCAGGACATCTCTTAGAGCCAAGGACGACCATGTAAGCATCATCCAAGACAAAGTTGTGTACAGCACTGGCCAAACATCTTACCAAGATCACTCGCGTCAGGCGCTGCTGGGCTCCCGAGCCTCTCCACCCCACACACAAGCCACCATCACCCAGCCAGCGGCATGGTTCTGCAGCAGAACCTCGCCTAGCACTTACAACTGTCACCTCGCTTCAGACATGACTACCCTCACCCTTGGTAAGTCTTATATTTAAATGTCAAGGTTTTCAGTAGTTGGGAACAGGTGTGTAGTGCTTCTGAAATTAATTACAATGACAGCTAGACCTGTTGAGAGGTGAGCATCATTCAATTTATCCTTGAATGATGCTCAGCTCTCACTAGAATTCAAGGTTATGTAGCCAACCCGTCCTCTTAAAAATAACGTCACTTTCCGCTCGTATGCGCGCTATGGTCAAATTTGGATGTAATTTGAAATGAAATCGACTCACAAAAGTGATGTACTGGTTCATTTTCTGTTTGAGTTGTCCAGCTTACTCGGCAAGCTTAGAAGACTGTTACGAACCCGGATCCAGCGTCCTAGCCTGGAGCAGTGACAAACACGCCATCTGTGGGTCAGCTCCCGAAACCCCCGCCAAACGAACGACGACACCTAGTGAGGACAGCGTGTACTGGCCTCGAGGACCAGTTTCCAGTCTGGTTCAGCGCTCAACACCGCCGCTGCTGACCTCTGGTGAGGTGGTGCTCAGACTACAACGCCATCTATGGAGTGGATATGTCGGGCGTTTGTATCTGAGCCTGTGAGTGTGGTGTATTAGTGTCCCGGTTATTAATGACGTGTCTGCTTACAGAACCGACCTGGGACCACTGTGTTGAAGGTGGAGTCAGTCTACCCGAGGCAGCCAGTCTCCATACAGTGAAGTTTGCTGCAGCTGTCGTGACGTCGTCCCCCCGGAAGAACACTGTGGTGTGTTAAGCCTGCCAGTGGAGTGGCAGTGGAAGGATTTACCCGGGACCGACGGTTGGAGACGATAATCCACTGGGGTATTGAGGACAGGAGGGTGATTGGTGATATCACACGAGACTCCTGTCTAGGGCGTACCCCTTATATCGTTCGTGGAGTGGCCGTACCAGCCTTGGTGGCTCAGTACCTGCCAGCAGACCTGCTGGACGTGTGGTTGACGGCCTCCACGACGGTGCCCCCAGTGGACCTGTGTTGTGGCTGACCTGTGGCCAGGGTAGGCTCGGCGTTCTCCGAGGACACGTCTTGAGGCCACGAAGAAAGCACCGCGGACTCAGCACCTAGCTTCGAGGATCCATAGTCTCCAGCAGAAGACTACAGTGTTGATCCCCTTTGTAAAGTGTTAATACCCCTCCCCCTTGTGTACGTTTTACTTTTATATATTTAAATGGTGATGGTTATATTATATTATATTATATTAAGTTCTTACCTTTCTTTCCCTACTCCCTTTAAGTTACTTGCGTCACGGATCGCATCCCTTGATAGCCTCTACTGGCTTGGGGCCGGATATATATCTTCCTCTAACTACATCAGAGTAAGAACCCCGTTGCGTCCCGAGAGGGCCGTAACATAATTGGCATCCCCAGCGGGATCCGTCCCCTTGTTAAGTATGTTTGACAGGGGTGGTGAAGTGGCGTAATCCCTGTATATAATTCCCCCTGTGTGTGACGATTATGACGTTATACGTCCTGTGCGGTGCTCAGTGATTCAGTGCAATATTGTAGAGCGAAGTGTTCGCTGCGATTCGGTGCAATATTGAGTAGTGCGGTGCTCAGTGATTCAGTGCAATATTGTAGAGCGAAGTGTTCGCTTGGACTCGGTGTAATATTGGGTAGTGCGGTGCCCGAAGTGATTACGTGCAATATTGGCAAGTGCAGTGTTTGGTGCGATAAAGTGCAATATTGACGTAGAACAGTGCTCGGTGCGTTAAGTGCTAACGTGTAAGCAGTGTGTTAAGTGCAAAGTGTTCCATCTGTGACAATGGCAGACAAAGCTACCATCGATGATCTGGACGATGTTCAGGCTTTTCTGAACAGAGTGGACTGTCTTGCCAGATTAAAGTATCTGAGCAAACCGGAACTTGTACTAGTGAGCGCCTACCTGGAGATCAAGATCTGTGCCAGTGATTCCCGTGTGGAGATTTTGTCCAAGGTTCACCGGCACCTGAAGGCAGAAGAGAAACAGGAAGGCGAGACTCCTAGTACAAGGGAAGGTGAGGAGATAGCTTCCACGGAAAAGGAAGATAAGGGCAGCGACGTTGACAGTGATGCAGGTGAGCTTAATATCAGCTTCCTAACTGTCAAGATGCGTGCCTTGGAAATTAATCGAGAAATTGAATGGAAGAAATTAGAAATGGAACGAGAGAGACAAGATAAAGAAATGGAGATGAAAGAAAAAGAATTGGCGATGAGGCGTTTAGAATTAGAAAGAGAAGAAAGAAGAGAAGAACGAGAAAGAGAAGAAAAAGAAAGACAGAGACAACATGAACTAGAAGTATTACGACTAGGCGCTGGACAGAGACAAACTGGAGTAAGCGGTTTCGATCCGGTAAGGAATATCAAAATGGTCCCCAAATTCAACGAGAGAGAAGTTTCGAAGTTCTTCGCAGCCTTCGAGAAAGTCGCTGCCTCTTTGGAGTGGCCAAGGGAGAATTGGGCCATCATGATACAGTCAGTCTTGACTGGGAAGGCCCAAATCGCCTACTCTACGTTATCCCTTGACGACTCCGGCGATTACGATATGGTGAAGAAAGTGGTGCTCAAGGTGTACCAATTGGTACCTGAGGCATATAGGCAAAAGTTCAGAAACCTGAAGAAGACCTCAGAGCACACTTTCACCGAATTCGCCACCATCAAGGAGCGACTTTTTCAAGAATGGTGTGCCTCTCGGAAAGTGGAGACCAGGGAAGACCTCGAGCAGCTGATTTTACTCGAGGACTTCAAGGATTGTTTATCTGGAGACCTCAAGACGTACTTAGAGGAACAGCAGGTAGAGACCTTGAGTGCAGCAGCCACCATGGCTGAAGAGTACATCCTGACTCATAGGCCGTCTGCTAAGTACGTCCCAAGGAATTACCAGCGCCGGTTCGACAGACCTCATGATGAAGAAGAAAGACCCATCCCA
The DNA here is from genome assembly GCF_040958095.1 of Procambarus clarkii. Lineage (NCBI taxonomy): Eukaryota > Metazoa > Arthropoda > Malacostraca > Decapoda > Cambaridae > Procambarus > Procambarus clarkii. Next base: position 6,649,616 of record NC_091176.1, on the reverse strand, counting down.
CAAAGTGCTAAGAAGACGCCCCCAAGTAGCCCTCGAAGAACAAGTCCTAGCAGTCCGAAACACCGTAGTCCGAGGAGGAACATGGTGTGCTGGACTTGTGGGCAGAAGGGGCACATAGCTGCTAGGTGCCGAGGCAGAAGAGGTGGCAGCGCACGAAGGGAGGTGATGTTGATGAGCTGTGTTACACCACCAGTAGGAAACCAGTCGACGACGACGCAGGAAGGACCAAGTTTGTTGGCCCCTCACACTTCCACCGGGTATGTAACGAGTGATCATACTGGTACATCAATTGTAGTGCTCAGAGATAGTGGAGCAGCCCAGTCCCTGATCGTGAAGAGCTCGTTACCCGAGGGAGTAAGTGTGGATGGGAGACCAGAGGTTATCCTGGTTGGGTTTCCAAGGACGCAGTACATCGCCCCCTTAGTGCCAGTACATCTCGACTCGCCTTATTTCAGCGGCACATGTGCGTTGGCAGTAGTCGATACCCTCCCTGTGGCTGGGATTGACGTGGTACTAGCCAACGACTTGGTGACAGATTGGAGCATCAATCTTCCCAAGGTTGCGGACGAGTCTACCGGAACAGCAAAGTCTGAGGTGTCTACAGGCAATGGTAATGTCCAGGTAAAGACAGACCCGGATGTAAACATATTTAATTTGTCCTCTCACCCGCAGATCGACGATATTCTAGCAGTGTCTCCTGATTCTCTCGACGAGGAACATGAAGTTAAGAAGGCAGAGGTACCTGAGCAAGAAGAGAGGCCTTGTGTGCGGGCACCCACGGATACCAACGAGTCTGGAGCGAAGGCGGATGTGTGCTTGCGGTATGGCAAGTTACAGCATGTAGTGAACCAGCCAGAGATTCCCCAGACGTCAGAGGTAGGTGCGGTGTGTTCAAAAGGTCTAGTGCCCTCTTCGGTCCAAGCCAGGCGTGTGGATGTGGCCGGCTATGGACATGACTGGCTCGGGAAGCTTATCCCTCAATTGGCCTCATGTTTCTTAGCGATACTTTGTTTGATTCTCGTATGTGTTCTCGTTTGTGCTCGCAGTGAGGACCGGTGGACGACCCGACGAATGATGGCTCCCATGAACATCGCGAAGAGGTCCCAGGGATTGGAGAGTTGTACTGCAAGTGTTGCAGTTGAAGAAGGGACCTGGGAGGTAATAGATGATACAGGAGGTACGATATGTGATAATGTGAGTGACTGTTTCCGACAGGTTGACACCCCCCGCGTGACTGCTGAGCCTCAACACAGCGTTATACGGAACATGGGTCGACCTGACGGGGGCAGAGCGAATGCCATCTTCGGTGAGCAAGCAGCCCTGTTGGAACTAGGTGTGGGCCTAGTAGAAGAGTGTATAGTAAGTACTGACTTGCCCATTGTCGCTATCACTCTGAATTATCAGACCCCTGTATTCCAGGTTCCTGTCTCCCTGAAGGACCATCGGACTGGCACCAGAAATGCCGTCTGTGGTCAGCCATCATCGGTGCCACGACATAGAGAAGTGTCGAGTCACCCCAGATCGTGTCAAAACCAATCCGTACTAGAGAGGTGTGAGATGATGCCCCTATTTGCCATCGCAGAGGAGGTGTGGAAGATTACGTCAGGCAGGTCATCGCCTGCCATTTTCAAGCTCCCTTTGTGCCAGGGTTTCTCAGTAGAAAAGTTCTGTGGACAAGACAGCCTCATCTCTCCAGTTCATAGTATAAGTAAGTCCATTTGGAGTTGTGTCGCCCTACTAATTTGGTTTGTGTTTTTTATAGAACCCCAAACCAAATTCTTTTTGGTGGGGAGGTGTTACGAACCCGGATCCAGCGTCCTAGCCTGGAGCAGTGACAAACACGCCATCTGTGGGTCAGCTCCCGAAACCCCCGCCAAACGAACGACGACACCTAGTGAGGACAGCGTGTACTGGCCTCGAGGACCAGTTTCCAGTCTGGTTCAGCGCTCAACACCGCCGCTGCTGACCTCTGGTGAGGTGGTGCTCAGACTACAACGCCATCTATGGAGTGGATATGTCGGGCGTTTGTATCTGAGCCTGTGAGTGTGGTGTATTAGTGTCCCGGTTATTAATGACGTGTCTGCTTACAGAACCGACCTGGGACCACTGTGTTGAAGGTGGAGTCAGTCTACCCGAGGCAGCCAGTCTCCATACAGTGAAGTTTGCTGCAGCTGTCGTGACGTCGTCCCCCCGGAAGAACACTGTGGTGTGTTAAGCCTGCCAGTGGAGTGGCAGTGGAAGGATTTACCCGGGACCGACGGTTGGAGACGATAATCCACTGGGGTATTGAGGACAGGAGGGTGATTGGTGATATCACACGAGACTCCTGTCTAGGGCGTACCCCTTATATCGTTCGTGGAGTGGCCGTACCAGCCTTGGTGGCTCAGTACCTGCCAGCAGACCTGCTGGACGTGTGGTTGACGGCCTCCACGACGGTGCCCCCAGTGGACCTGTGTTGTGGCTGACCTGTGGCCAGGGTAGGCTCGGCGTTCTCCGAGGACACGTCTTGAGGCCACGAAGAAAGCACCGCGGACTCAGCACCTAGCTTCGAGGATCCATAGTCTCCAGCAGAAGACTACAGTGTTGATCCCCTTTGTAAAGTGTTAATACCCCTCCCCCTTGTGTACGTTTTACTTTTATATATTTAAATGGTGATGGTTATATTATATTATATTATATTAAGTTCTTACCTTTCTTTCCCTACTCCCTTTAAGTTACTTGCGTCACGGATCGCATCCCTTGATAGCCTCTACTGGCTTGGGGCCGGATATATATCTTCCTCTAACTACATTAGAGTAAGAACCCCGTTGCGTCCCGAGAGGGCCGTAACAAAGACGAAACTTTTCATTAACGTTTTTCATACCGTTTTGAAACTTTATGAGAATTTCCTGCCCACCTAACCTATCAGAGGACCCTTAACTTACTGTTGTTGAAAAAAAAAAATCCCAAATATATTTTCAATTTTTTTTCATTTTCAAATTACGTCCATATTTGGCCATATGGGTAAACGGCCAAAAGCGATGTTCTTTTTAAGAGGACAGGTTGATGTAGCTGCGAAATAAATATCATCAAATATTACCAATACTTAACTTAATAAGTGATAACATTTAAGTGATAAGTGAAAGTGATAACTTTATTAATGAGGTTAAATATTATTTGAGATTTATTTGTCTTATAGTCCCAAGTTTAGGGAATTGTTTAATTTTGAAATTTAAAAAATAAATACTTAACTGCATCTATTCTAGTCTGCACCATTATTATAATCATATAGTGCCAACCCGTAGGTGTATATTAAAAAAATTGAATTACGTTATGCTTGTTCTAAATGCTGAACAATCTAGCCATTTATTATTAATATTTTGTACAGACCTATAATAGGTGGGACATAATAGCAAGAGTTGTGCTGAACACTATACAGTGTTCATTATATAAATAAGATTTACATCTAAATCATTATTGTTGCTATTATAGTATATTTATGTAATACATTTTGTCTCCTAACTCCCCTTGCCACTTCGGGGGGTATATGGTTTTTATATAGCTTCAGGGCAACAATCCCCCCATCCACTGGGCATGGTGAGAAGGCATCCCTAAGCACATATTTCCCTAACAACACAAACTAAAATACATATAAATGGTAGATGTCAATCTCAACCTGCTAGAGTTAAGATGATAATAATAACATGTGAAATGGAAAATTATTTTGTAATTTGATTTTCTTATATGGGACACAGCACACAAAGGGAGAGGTGCACAGTATATCATTACAAAATAACTAAAGCTGAGGGCAAAACAGCAAGCTGCCTAAGCGGTAGGATTGGTGACTTGACAGCAGCATACATAGAAAACAATTCAAAGTGGAAGCTCCTAACAAGGCCCCGGAGCGGGAGGGTAGTCGTATGTGCGTATGGGGTCCCTCCGGCCACTGCTATACCCACTCGTAGGCTCTGGCCAGGTGATGCATCCTCCTGTGAGGAACCATTCGGAGAAGTGGTACTCCAGATGATGACTCTACTTAGTTGGCTGCCAGTTATCTTGGCTGCAGTTCACCTAAGCAAGACAATATTAACCCTTATACACCCATTGTTCGGTGGTCCTGGGACATAGGTGGTCTGCCCCTAGATGTGGACTTGGACCATATTCTGTAGATGGAATATGTCAGATTAGGGCTTTCACAGAGCAAATCTCAAGGTCGCTCTTGGTGAGTCCTATATCCTGAAGTTCATGCACACTCTCCTTGCATCCTCCTCCTCTCCAATTAAGGGTTATCGAAGAGGCGGATGCTGTGTGCTTACCGGTATATTCCCTCACTTTTTGAAGAATCTCTGGGGGTGTCGTATTTGTTGCAATTGCTCTGATGTGGACAGGAGAGTGGGAAGTTATCAGCAGAGACCTGGGTGTCTAATATGAAGGCCTTATCACCTTTGCAAGCGATGATGTCGGGCTTGCAGAAGGTCCCTCCATCCGGTATACGAACCTTATGTTCCACCTCGAAACCTCTCTGCCGCAGGCAGCCAGCTACAAACCAAGTGATATCATCATGACGTTTCACCCAAGCCCCCATGTGTCTTATAGCATGCCTGGAATATGTGGCCCAGAGTCCCTGGGCTCTGGCAAGCATCGCAGAGATCGGAGGCCTCGGGTCTACCCCTAGCTGCTCTAGACGGAGTGGCTACAGCGTTTGCCCCAATATGGATGACATGAGCAAAATCTCCTCTGCTTAGCAGATGGGTACCGGATGAGACCCACTTGAGGCAGGAAGGAACCTCACAAGCAGATGCAAGGCCAGTACCATCAACCATGCTATACAATTTTGCTTTCCAACTTCTAGAGCACTCAGTGGTTCCATTAGAAGGGGTTCCGGCGGCCGGAACCGGCCACTACCACCGAATCCTCCAGCACTCTACCAACGCCCTGAACCGCTTGTTCTTTTGTAGGCGGATTGATGTATCAAAGTCGGGAATTCATAGTCCACCGTCCTTTACGTCGGCATGAAAGAAGGCATTCTGGGTATCATCTTCTTCTTCTTGATAGTAGGTGCAGTATGCATGAAGGGTTTGTCCTCCTGATGACTGCACCAGTACTGATGTTGGTGGACGCGTTTATGTTGAGGATGATCGGAGCTACCAAGGTGCTTGTTGCGTTGTGTTGTTGATAGAGGAACGGTGATTAAAACAGAGGTGTGTGTTAGAGGGAGACTTGCCGCACCGTAGGGCGGTGTGTTGTGTTTATGGCGTCAGCTGATCCATGGTGCTGCGACGAGGCAGTTGTTTTCTGTGTTTAGCTGTTGGTGGCGCCAGGTATAAATGTGGCGCGGGTCAGATGTGACCCAATTTGTTGGTCGATTGGAGATATTTAGCCAGTGCTTTGACTATTTGATATTTTTCTTGTAATGAGTGGTCACCTCCTAATATATGTTCGATGGTAAAGGGTATTTTAAGTGCGATAAAGACTTGTTTGAAATTTACTCTGGCACTATGATGTCGGAAGCAGTGCAGGAGATAGTGTTCGACTGTTTCAGGCATCTGACAGTGAGTACAGAGTTCATTGATGTCTGTTCTGTACTTAGAGCTGTGTGCTGCTAGTTTGGTATGTCCCAGCCTTAATCTGGTCATCGTTACATCAATTTCTCTGCTTTTATATCGGACATGTTTCCAGGTTTCCCATTTCTTTTTAATGGACCCATAGTGCAAAGGTGAGCATAACGTTTTCCAGTTTGTTGCAAAATCCTGGGAGATGGTATCTTTGAAGGCTCCTTTACGTACAACATGGGGAATTGGATGACGGTTGAGGTGAAGCGTGTTGTGCGCATCGCTTTGGCTAGTTGGTCTACAAGTTCATTATGGAGAATACCACAATGTGCTGGGACCCATTGGATAAAGGTGTCATAACCGTTCAATTGATGTTTGTGAAGAAGTTGAAGGCATGGGTAGACAATTATCTCCTTGCACGTTTTCGAAGAGTACGTAATTGCTTGAATCGCGCTCTTGGAGTCACTACAGTTTGTATATATCCCAACTGGTAATGTTGTGATGATTTGGAGAGCTTGATACAAGGCATAAAATTCCGCTGTGAAAATAGTTGGTTTAGTAACCGCCATCCCTGCTTGAGATGGTATTCCGGTATCCATACAGCGCTAGTGACCGAAGGTACGTTGTTCATGATGATGCGAGACCCATCTGTATAAATCTCTGTGGTATTTGGGTAGCAATTTTTCATTGTTGAGAGAAAAACTGAGGCTATGGCTGAGTTTGGTGCAGACTTTGGAATATTGTCTTCGAGTTGTATTGCTATATAAGGAGTTGTATAAAGCCAAGGTGGAATGGGGGAGGGACAGGAAGTTGGGTTTCACAGTTTTGGAGTAGGGAGAGGTCTATATTGAGGTTATTTGTAGCCCGTGTGAGGAAAGGTTGCGAGTGAATGATTGGGGAGCGGGGTTTATGTGGGTTAACTGTTGGGTTAATTTTTTATCTGTATGGGGTGTATCTATTGAGTAGTGGTACAGAGTGACAGATAGTTGGCACACATTATGTCTCGTCTGGTGGCTAAGGTTGTGAGGCCCGTTTCCCCGTAAAGTCCGAGGATTGGAGTTGAACGCATTGCGCCACATATAAGTCGCATGGCATTATTTTGTATGACCTCGAGGCTCTGTAGGTCAGTAGGCGCAGCCGATGCAAATGCTTGGCAACAATAGTCTAGTTGGCTGCAAATGTAGGTTGTATAGAAACGGAGCAAGATTTTATGGTGTGCTCCCCAGGTGGTGCCAGTGAGGGCTTTAAGTATGGCGAGTCGGGGTTGTGTCGTCTATTTAAGGTGTTGAATGAGTGCCTTCCAAGTAAGTAAGGGGGAGTCTAAGCATATGCCAAGATATTTATGTTCACATACATATTGGATGGGAGTGTTGTGTATTGTGAGGGTGGGTAGATGAAGTAGTCTTTTTTTTAGTGAAAATCTGATAGCAGGTTTTAGTAGTACTAACTTGAAGGCCCCATCGTTGTGTCCAATCTATGAGGTGGTCAAGTGCTGTTTGCATTGTTGAGACTGTATTAGGACATTGTCTGAATAATACAACGTTAAGTCGTCGGCGTACGCCGAGAGGTGAACAGGATGGGTGTTAGGCAAATCTGCTTAGAATGCGGCGAATAGGGTTGGGCTTAGTATGGAGCCTTGTGGGACTCCCGTTTGTATTGGGATGCCATCGGAAAACTCGCTTTGTATAAAGACTTTGGAGGTCCTGTTCGTGAGATAGGACTGTAACCATAGTAGTAATCTTCCCTGTACGCCTAAACGTGCAAGCTTTGCCAAGATGCAAGTATGAAGAATGCTATCAAAGCTCCTTTGATGTCTAGGTAGACAACAAGACAATATTTACTGCTTCTGAGAGAGGTGTGGATTTCATGTTCAAGGCAGAGTATTTGGTCAAGAGTGAAGCATTGCGTTCGAAATCCAGCTTGAAGTGATGGTATAATATCATTATACTCAAGGTACCATTGGAGGCGAGTATGTACTAGCCTTTCCATGACTTTACTGAGGCATGATAGTAGGGAGATAGGTCTGTATGACGCAGGTTGGGATGGGTCTTTCCCTGGTTTAAGGAAAGGAAGAATAATACTGGTCTGCCATTGTGAGGGAATATTTCCGTGAGTCCAGCATAGGTTGTAATAGTTTAGAAGAGTGCTATGTGCAGTCGGTGGAAGATATTTGATGAGTTCATATGGAATTCCATCCTCCCCACTTGCCTTGCCATTAGGTAGGCGGTTTAAGGCTAATCGTAGCTCACTTAAGGTGTACATGTTGTCGACGCCGAGCATGGGCAGCGGTATGGCACGGTCAATTTCTTGTCTGAGGGAGAGTTCTTGTGCATGATGGAAAGTTGTTGAAAGGGTAACTTTAAAGCATTCAGCAAAAACGTTTGCACGCTCCTGAGGCGTTTGACAGAGTGAACCGTTGATCATCAGGGGGAAGGGAAGGGAATGTTGGGCGACTTTTAATGCTGTTAAATGTAGCCCAGACTTTTGAGTGTGGCGTGGTGGGTGTGAGGCTATCACAGAATACTGCTCGCTTTGCTGATAGTATGGTTTTCTGTGGGGAGCCCCTACGGCTCCCTGGAGCTTATCGGGCTAATGTATGTTATGTTAGACCGGGACATTAGCTAAGGAGTTCAGACCTACCAGAGACCAGCGCCAGAACCTGGCCCCTTCAGAGAGGTTTCAGGGAGCAATGGCCCTGGAAAACCCCATATGGTTGGGGGGTTTTCCTTATCTGCCATCGACCGGGGTTAGGCACCCAGAAAGGTAGGCGTAACAAAACAAACCCCACATGGTAAGAAACTACAACAAAAACCGAACAGAGAGGTAGAAAACTCCCTACAATCCCAAGGAAACAAGCAAACAAGCAAACATCACACTTTACTGCCGCGCCGATCGTCCGCGCAGCCCTCCCCACCCTGGGAGGGGGAGGGGGGAGCCCCGGACCTACCGCGCCGGCTGCCAAGCTCCAGTTCGTTCGCTAATGTCAACCGGGATTGACGCTTCTCTGGCCTCAGTTTCCTAGGCGGTGTTTGCCTTGTGTGGCGTTCACTGCCGTGTGTTGTGGTGTGCGGTGGCCAGGAGTACTTCATCAGTGCCGGGGCTGCATGTGCTTAGTGGCTGCCTTCCCTAAGCGCCCTGTGAGTACTGCCCTTGCGTAACAGGGTTATCTTCCCTGGGGCGTTCGGGAACCATTCCCGTTGAGGTTCTTGCTGCTCGGCATTTGCCTCGCCCTTGGGGACAGCTGGGGCTTGGGGCCCTTGTTTGGCCCTGGGTAGGGATTGGTATTGTGCTGGTTAGGGCGTCAAGGTGTTGCGCAGCCTGCCACCTAAGCGGCGGCCGGTTTCTGTTGCCTCTGTAGACGGTGTACTTTTGCGGGGTTTTTCTTTTGTTTTTCATTTTTCTTGCCTGGTGGGGGTCTGCCTAAGGTGGTTATAGTTCCACTGGTAGTGTTTGGCGGCCCTCTGCTAGGCCCCCGTGCTTGTACACGTCTCAGGGGTTTTCAGTGCTATAATCTACCCTCTTGTTATGTTTGGGTTTCTTAACCGGTTAGCAACACCTTGCCCGGGCTTCCCGTAGTTGTTACTCTACGGGCCCTGGAAACCCCTGTCTGGGCTCGGGGGACCATTGAATGTGTCTTCCGGGTTCCAACCCGTCTTGTACGGGATCGTTGGTTGCTGTTCCCTTGTCTCCGGGTGACAGTCGCCAATTTTACCTCCGTCGTGCTGCCTGTTGGGTCACTGACACCTTGACCCGGAGTCTTGCGAGTGATTCTCTGCTTGTTCTCCAGTACTCTCCTGATGTTATTACTGTTCAGAGTACAGGCGGCATCCATGTTGCAAGCTAGGTTAGGTTGCTGCAACATGCTAGGTTGGTTTCCCACTCGAATGCCCCGTGGCCGCCCCGTTTGGTTAGGTGCTGCTCGCCCCTTTCTCTCCATGTTCCCGGCTCCGGACCGTCTGCGGGTTTCGGGGTCGGGGCGGGGTTTAGTTGCGGCAGAGACTCGGGCGGTTTTCGGGGGCTGCCCCGTTCGGGTTGGGGACGGAGGTTTGAGCCTGTGCCTCCTGCCAAGGCTTCTGGGTCTTGCCAGCGGCCTTTTCTTGTTGCCTTTCCCATGGACTCTTGCTTTTCTTTAAGGGCGAAGGGCTTGGAGGACGGCTCTGCCCCGGGGCCTCTGTTGTTGCTTCCCGGGGCTGTGGGGGTTGCCTGCTAGCAGTTCTGGGGCGGTTTTGCCCCTTCAGGGGTTTTTCTGCTGTTGGGCGGCGTTTTTTCGCCCTTCCAGTCTGCTAGCTTCCCACATTTGCTGGCGTGTTTTTGTGTATTTAGCGTCAGTCACAGCCCCTGCTGGCGGCCATTTTCGTCTGCCGGTTTCACGGCGTGGCCACCAGGGCGGCGTTGCGGTTTGTTTACATGCGTCTGGGTGTGCGAGCGAGCGTCTCTGGCGAGTTTTCAAAAAATTTTCAGGGTTTTTGTTCTCCTGTTGTCGTTTCTTTGTTTTTCTGGTGTTTTCTTGCCGTTGCCTGTTCCTCTGGGAACGTTTGGGTGTTGATTTTGGGTCTGAGCCTATGGGTTTAGGCTCAGTGCCCCTGGCTGGTATGCTTGCTCCCACACCTTGCCCCTCGGTTTTCGGTCTGTTGGGACCGTTTTCCCAGGGCGTTCTGCTGGGGTCTGTGCTTTGCCTTTCAGTGGTGTTCTCTGCCGGCAAATGTGGTGGTTCGGGCTCCCCCTGGTTCGATTCTGGGTTCCTTTGGGTTCCTTGGTTTCGTTCTGGAGGTTTCTTCCTCTTGGGCCCCCTTTTGTGGGTTCAGGGGACTTTGTTTCCTCGTGTGCCCCGGTTCTGCCTTTTGGGGTTCCGGGGTCTTCCTGGCTTGCAGGCTGAGCTTTTTGGGTCTTGGCACATGTTGTGGTTGTGCTGGGACTTTGTGGTTTTGCTGTCGAGGTGGGCCTTTTGATGCAGTTTTGTGCCTTCTTTGCCTGGCCGGCGTAGTGCTCTCTGCCACTAGTCGGCGGCTTGTGCTTTTACAATATATGTCTTCACCTAGTTGTGCTTGTGGGGGTTGAGCTCTGGCTCCTTGGTCCTGCCTCTCAACCGTCCATCAACAGGTGTATCGGTTCCTGTGCCTCTTGGGCTCTGTCATGTCTACATGTGACATTGTATGGGGGTCAGTCTCATTACTTGTGTGACGAGTCGCCACATTACTTCCTAGTGCTTTCCCGTTCCCATTCTGACACTATAAAAAAAAAAAAAAAAAAAAAAAAAAAAAATCTATCTGTGGCTCTTTTGGGTACTTGGTTTCCACCTGTGTCCCCTAGTGCGTGTGCCCCTTGTGTTACATAGCCTGTCCTTATCAGCCCTGTCGATTCCCTTGGGTATCTTGAATGTGGTGATCAGGTCTCCCCTCACTTCATCTTCCAGCGAAGTGTGGTTTCATTCCCGTAGTCTCTCCTCATGACTTCGGTAGTGTACTTTTTCTTTCGGAAGGGGTTCTGTTCCCTTCTCTGTTGACTGGGCGCTGGGGGAGCAGCTTGCTCTGTTGCCTCTCGCTTGGTCCCGCTGTTGGTGGGCGCTTTGGGTTGTCTTCCGGCCTCTGCTGGCGTCGGAGGACGGCTTCTCCCCCTTGGGGGGGGGTTCAGAGCTGGCGGGGTGGGCTTCGTCCCCTGCGCTTCGTCATTTCCTCTTCGTGGGTGCGTGGGGCGTGGTCGATCCGCCCCATCCTTCTGGGCTTCCCGTCTGCTCTTTGCAGTCATGAGCTTTTCTCGTCTGCTCTTTGCAGTCATGAGCTTTTCCGGTCTGCAGTTCTTCTGGACTACTTCCGTCTGCGCCCTGGATCCTCTGCCCTCCTCGGAGGACTGTTGTCTCCTGTTCGGATTCTGTTGGGCCGGGTGCATGGATGGTGGACCTGGACCTCCAGGTCACTTCTTGGCACGTTCCTCTCCAGTTTTTCTGGGGCTAGCACGGTTGGTAATTACCTATGTGTACTTACCTAAGTGTAGTTACAGGATGAGAGCTACTCTCGTGGTGTCCCGTCTTCCCAGCACTCTTTGTCATATTATGCTTTGATTATGATTGTCATATTGTCATATAGTGATTGTCATATGTCATAATATGTCTTAATATGATTGTCATATAATGCTTTGGTGGTGGGGCTTCAGGTTTGCTGTTTTTATTGCCTTCCCTATTTTGTAAAGGGCACTTTGTATACTCTTTGCATCTTTACCGGATCTTAGTGCCCTGTCTGCGTCTGAGATTCAGTGTCTGGCCTACCTCGACGACTGGCTGGAGTGGGCTCCCAGTCAGTGGGCGCTTGTCTGCTCGCCAGGGGATGGTTCTTTCCAGATCGCTGGGTTTGGTTTCCTGGTGATCTGGAGGTTTTTCCTTCTGTTTCCGTCCCGGGTTCGGACCTGGGCCTTGTTTCAGGCGCTTGGGCCCCTCATTGTCTTCCCTCCAGAAGTGTTACTGCGGCTGTGGTCCCACCTTTGGCTGTTCAGGAGGGGGTCCCGGGTTGCTCAGTGGTTGCTTGGGCGGTTGTGCGGGAGTTTGCACTTCGGCGTGCTTGTCTGCCCGCAGAGTCGGGTTTGGCTACGGCGTCGGTTGGTTCCTACGGAGACTCCCCTTCCGCCTCTTGCATTCCTTGGGTTCCTCTGGGGATCTGGTGTTGGTGCTGCGTCACCAGCTTCCTCTTTGGGGTTTTCGGGGTTCCGTGCCTTGGCACCTCCCCAAGCCTTCGCTCGATGTGTTCACGGACGGGTCGTCTCTCGGCTGGGGCTTTGTGACCAGTGCTCACCAGGTCGGCCGAGGTTGATGGAGTCTGTCTGTCCGTCGGGCTCACAGCCCGGTTCAGGTGTTCATGGCTGTCTGGTTTGCGCTTCGGAGGGTTTGGGTCACTAGGTACTCTACCATTCAGCTCTGTTTGGACTGTTCTCTGGTGGTTCTTGCCGGAACCACAGGGGGTTTGGTTAACCGTGTGGTTCGTGTCCGGGGTGTGTCCTGCGTCCTGGTGGACAGCTGTCTCGGTTCATTCCTCTTCGTGGGTTGGCCAGTCGTCGCCGATTCGTTTTGTTGGCTCTGTTGGGCTTCTGGACTCCTGGCCATGGACGTCTTCGGGTCGGCGTGGTCTAGGCGTTGCCCGTTTTGTGGCGCCCTTCCCACCTGCGAGGACTTCACGGTGGAGGCTTTCGGCAGGCCTGGTCGAGGTGGGGGGTACCTGTACCTCTTCTCCCGGTCCAGCTGTTGCTTCGGGTTCTGGCTCGGTTGCAGCCCATTCCCACGAGAACAGTCCTTATGGTTCCATGGTGGCCGGGCCGGCCTTCTTTTCAGATGCTGCTTGATAGGTGTCCGTACCCAGGGCGTTTTTCCTGAGGCTTCGCCTCTTTCAGCAGGCCGAATCGGTCCTGTCCGTGACTGGTTCGGCCTTCTCTTTGGCTCTTCGCGTCTGGTATTTTGACGCAGGTATCACCATCTCTATGGTGTTCTGGTGGCTTTGTTGACGGTATCCCACCTGCAAGCTTCGTCTTGGAGACAGTATGACGTTTATTACGTTTTCTCGCGTTTTGTTTCCCCTCCGGCCTGCTCATGAGTCGCCTGAGCCATCCTGGTCCTTGTTCAGGGTGCCTTCTTATCTTCCCCTCAGATGGTGGTAGCTTTATTGGTGTGCAGCCTTTCTCTGTCCTGGCGACGGTCGAGACGGCTGCTTTCCGGAGGGGTTCTTGGGGTATTGGTACTTGTTTGGTTTGGCCGGGGGGTGCGTCCTGTGTTGTCCGGTTGTGCTTTTTGCTGTTGCCGGTGTACCGTGCCTGGGGATGCACTGTGGTTGATCCGGTTCCTTCGTTCCCTGTTTTCAGGGCTCGGGTCTCCCAGGTCGTCCGCAGTGTTTTCCTTCTTCCTGCGGTCTGTCTTTGCGCCCGTGCTGTTCAGACATTTGCAGCATTTGCTGCTGTGTTGGTGACGTCTCGGGCTCGTTTCGGGCGCAGGGATTTGTGGGTCGCACAGGTTTTTGGCCGCCCCTCCATATGTGCGTCTGTTCTTGGGCGTTCTTGTTGCCTTGGGTCACAGGTTTGCGACCGGTTGTCTTGGCTTTGCGTTGCAGAGTTTGTGGCGGCCGCCTCCCGGGTTAGCCCTTTCTTTTCCTTCTCTTTGGGTATGAAGCTCCAGGGAGCCGTAGGGGCTCCCCACAGAAAACCAGCGTTGAATGTAATGAAACGCCATTTTCTGGGTGAGCCCCGGAGGCTCCCTGGAAACCCTCCCTCCCACCGGTCGGCGGTTTTTTCGCGTTGGTTGAAGCTTAGCTTCCGAACTGGAGCTTGGCAGCCGGCGCGGTAGGTCCGGGGCTCCCCCCTCCCCCTCCCGGGGTGGGGAGGGCTGCGCGGACGATCGGCGCGGCAGTAAAGTGTGATGTTTGCTTGTTTGCTTGTTTCCTTGGGATTGTAGGGAGTTTTCTACCTCTCTGTTCGGTTTTTGTTGTAGTTTCTTACCATGTGGGGTTTGTTTTGTTACGCCTACCTTTCTGGGTGCCTAACCCCGGTCGATGGCAGATAAGGAAAACCCCCAACCATATGTGGTTTTCCAGGGCCATTGCTCCCTGAAACCTCTCTGAAGGGGCCAGGTTCTGGCGCTGGTCCCTGGTAGGTCTGAACTCCTTAGCTAATGTCCTGGTCTAACATAACATACATTAGCCCGATAAGCTCCAGGGAGCCTCCGGGGCTCACCCAGAAAATGGCGTTTCATTACATTCAACGCTGGTTTTTTTGGCTACTGCTGTGGTCCGCTGGAGATTGACCCAGTTCTGTAGGGAGGGTTGACGTCTTTGTTTTTGGATGGCTCGTCGGCGTAAAGCGACTGTTCGTGCACATTCCGCATTCCACCACTGTTTAAGTGGTTTGTCGGACCTATGTCTTGAAGTTTTCCTGAACATTTGGGTGCCTGTAGAATTTATGGCAGAGGTGATTGTGGATAGTCGCTTGTTAGGGTCTACTTCGTCTGTGTCTGGGAGGCGGACAACATCAGCCCATTTTTTCTTATCTAGGTATTTAATGTTCCACTTGGGGAGCGTTAGGGGGTGGGTTGGTGGCTGAAAGTTAGTAAATTTTATAATGAGAGGTTTGTGGTCACTACCAATATCTGGTCCAGTATGAAACTGTAGTTCATGTTGAAAGTGCGCCGAGCCAAAACAGATGTCAAGTGAGGCTTCATAATTGGTTCTGTAGGTAAAGTAGGTTGCTAGGTAGGGCGGCGAAAGAAGAGTATATGGTGTAGTGTCTAAGTAGTTGTACAGATCGGTGCCTGCAGTATTTTGGGTACCTCTACTCCATGTGGGGTGGTTAGCATTGAGATCACCTGTAACAATGATCGGGTGTCGTAATTGGTTAAGATAAAATTCCAGTTCATTTGAGTTTGTGCCTCCAGGGTTGTATATACACAGAAAGGATATGTGTGTACCATTGTAAGGTATTAGGCATGCTAGAACTTCTAGTTTACCGTTCACAAAATACGTTAGTGTTACAGGTTTACATGTCATATTACTTCGTGTTAGAAGGAAAATACCACCCCCCATATGGTTGGGTCTGTCCAGTCTCTGCATCTGAAAGTTTTTAAATACGGAATTTTGTTTGGGAATGAGCCAGGATTCGGTGATGAATGCTAAGTCCGGTTTGGATGAGTAGAGGAATTATTTAAGTTCTGTGAGGGATGTTTTAATGCTTTTTGCGTTCCAAGTCATGAAGGTTAGGGGAGCCATTTAGGATGTTTGGGTTGTGGATGTGTCTGTTTTCTTTGGTGCGCCAATAGTGGTACGTGTTGGATACCTAGATGTGGATGGGGGCTGTGTCTTACTCTTGGTACTGGTCGTTGGGGTTTGTGGCAAGTCAGCCTGGGGAGTGGTTTTGGTGAGGCGCGCTAAGGAGGTAATTAGGAGTTTTTCCATCATCTGATCAAACGATGTGTCTAGCAATGGTAGCTTTATTTGGGCGAATGTCAGTGTCTGTAGCTGTTGATGGGGGTTCTGTTGGGTCAGCCTCAGGGGTGGGTTGTGGTACTTGGGCAAAAAATTTAGTTAGAAGTCGGTCCAGGGTCTTTTCTAGTGCATTTTCGATGCGAGTGACGTTTCAATAAGATAATTTTCGATGCGAGTGACAAGAGTTTCAACTAAATCAGGATTCAGTTGTGCATTTTGTGAGAGATGGTTGGACCCTGGGGTTGCGGGATTGTCGGAGACAGGGATATTCGGTACACACGAAGGTTGTGGTTGAGTGTGAGGTAGAGGTTGGTGATGGGCTGAGGAAGATTGTTTCAATGCACTGCTGTATAGCAGGTTGGTGGTAGGGAGAACCTTCATTTTCGCTGCTGCTGCTACGTAAGAAGGACATTGTTTAAATGTAATGTCGTGGTCGCCACCACAGTTTGAGCAGGTGAGTGTATCCGATGCACAGTTTTGTGTGTAGTGGGAACCAGAGCATTTCCCACATTTAATGCCTTTAGTGCAGCCTTTCGAGGTATGGTTAAAACCCTTACATTTAAAACATTGGGTGGGACGTGGAACATACACCTCAAGTTTATGGAGGAAGGCGTTTAACCAAATCCTATCAGGGGGGACGTAGTCTAGAAAAGTAAGCAGGGCGGTGCCTGTATCACTCAGTTCTTCATTCGTTCGTCGCATAATTTTTTTTACTTCATAGAGTGGGATGCCATTCGTCTTGAGTTGTGCCTTGATGTCTTCTGCGCTGATGTCTACAACATGCCGGATTACATATTTTACTAATCTGTCTGCTAGTGGTTTATAGCACTTAACTTTGTAACCACAGATGTCAGTAATGCCGGAAATCTCCAGTTCCGCGCTGTGTTTGTGATCCACTGCGATCAAGTTCTTTAGTTTATTTGGTCTGATATCGTGCACATCGTTTGGGAATTTTTTGGGAATGGCATTATACAGGATGCTTTGTGCCCTACTATTTCGGAAAATACTCTCATCTTCGCCATCAAAGGCAATGATAAAGGTTTGTAAATCAGAAGAGCTTGGCCTACCGTGGTTGAGCGGTGGGTGTTGATACTGAGGCCGCGTGGCGTCGGCATCATTTCTGTTTACCTCTGCTAAATGGCGGCACTTTGCCTCCAGTCTGTTCGCCTTGCTATAGTGTTTGCTGTCCAGGAATTCTCCTTCGGGCTCCTCTTCTATGACCGGCCACGAATGGCATGCCGCAACTGCCTGTCAAGCCTCACTAACTTGGTCTTAAACACGTGTCCAAAAATAAGCTGGTGGTTCATCTTGGGGATTAGGTGGTGTTTAAGTAGGTATAACCAAGTGGTAAAAGGTACACCCGCACAATACCGAGGGGTGATTTTGATGAACCAACTTGACGTGATCTTATCTGTTTTATCCATTATTATTCAAATCAACAATACAAGCACCTACAATTACAAATATGACTAAATCTAAATCTACATCTGGACAATCTAACATCATGACAAATAACAAAACGAGCCCTAACGGCTCTTAAAGGACATCTCAAAAGACAGATAAATGAATGTGAGAATCTCTTGCAAGTCAACAGTTGATTACGTTCAATTGAATATGGGACTTAAAATTGCTAACAACAAGTTTTATCAAGTCGAGAGGATGATTGAGACTTATGAAGTAGAATTACTAGATGATTCCAAAATAACAGCTGATGAGCGGGATGCCATTATGGTGAATTCAGCACAGTAAAAAGACGATGTTCAACTTAAATTTAATCCTTATATCAGCATGCTAACTGAACATGAGGCTACAACAGCCTCAACATCCTCACCCAATCCAACACAATCAGAAGCATGGCAGCGACTGATTGATTTACCAACCTATATTGAACGAAGAAAATTGGGATAAATTTTTGAAGTCCGTTGATGCTCATGTGAACTCAAAGGCTTCAATTTCATAAGTAACGGTTTACCTTCCTTCAGAGCCATCAGAAAGGAGAAACCTGGAAGGTTATTGCTAATCCTTCCCTCGATGAGGACAATCGTAATATAGCAATTCAAGTGTTAAAAGGTAATTATTCTAACAAAGAAATGAACATAGCTAATCTCTACTATCAGAAAGTGGACTTTGCTCCACACACTAATAAATTGGACTGCCTTCAAAGATTTAGGCTAGAGGTGGTGTCACTGATCAAGATACTCAGTACCAAAGTGAATACTGAAGCTTCCAAATAGTCACTAAGGCCAGACATTATTCCTAAGGTTGTTCTAACTACAAAATGTCCTCACTACAGGACTAACATTCTCTCCCTCGAAGAGATTTTTGAGGGATTGAGGAAGCTGGTTAACAAAATGAAAGCCCATAGCATAAATGAATCAACATCATTGAATTCTTCAACTGACGTATCCAAAGCTGATAATTTTATTTATTTATTTTATTTATTTATTTATTTATATACTAGAAGGTACATTGGGGGTTAACAGAGAACATAGAAATTATGTTGAATTTACATTCTTGTAAAGCCACTAGCACGCATAGCGTTTCGGGCAAGTCCTTAAACTAACAGATAATTTAGACAGAGACAGAGATAAACTAACAGAGACAGCTGTAATATTCCTGTTGCTAGCCTGGCTAGTTGGGTTATTCCTGATAGGTGTGCCATCTTTCTTAGTGGCCTTACCAGACTTGGGTTTGTTATGCATGGTAGCAGGATAAATGTAGGCAGGCACAATAGGGAAGATCGTTGATGTGGCAGTAGTGAATGTCGGGTACAGCTTCCACCAGGGAGCAACACTAGTGAGGTCGAAATGAGATAATATGGGTTGGTCTTTACGTTTGTTTCAATCACATTTGGTCACTGAGTACTTAGCTGCCTTCTGGGGGATGCTACATCATTTGTGGGCTCAAGGAGCAGCTGCTAAAAGTGGAGGGACGGCAGGGCTGACAGGTGCGGATGAGCGTTCAAGTTTTTTTTTGGAAGCCTAAGTAACCTAAGCCACATTTTAAATGGAAACAAGGCCGCATGGGAAAGTACCGTTTTCCCAGTAAAATCTATTGTTACAGCAGCCCCTCCAAAGGAAGGTCCTGCAACACCTACAACAGGGTTTAAATATTGTTTCTGCAACTAACAATATTTAGGATACCTGAAATACCCAGACCGTGCTAGTCAGATTAGTTGTTTGCAATAGGTGCATAAGTGTATGAAGTGCTTGAAGGCGCACAACCCTATGGCTGCTGTGAGACACATTTAAATATGTCGCAAATGTAGTAATTGGCGACATCACAGCTTTGTGTGATGGAAGACAAACTCCACAATCAACCAACAACCTGTCCTCTTACAAAGAACGTCACACTTGCTCGTATGTATTACATAAGGCCAAAAATTGTCGTATTACAAAATGAAAGTGGTTCGCGAAAGTGACATACTGTCCTGTTTTCTGTTTTGGGTCCTTTGGTAGGTTAGGAGAGGACACTTTAACCCTTAACATGCTCGGGGTCTAATATCCTGCCATCCACACAGGCGCATGTCATTTTGAAAAAAAAAAAAATTTTTTTTTTTTGCTAATCTGTCAAGTTCTGTTCACTGATCACGGGAAAAATAAAAAAAAAATTCTATTGTACTTACTTTTGTTGCAATAGAGCCGAGAAGGACGGTGATGACGTCACAATCTGCATGTTCGCTCATGCAGTACACGCCCGGGATGTGTTGCGCGCGGTCCTCAAACAGCCAGAGTTGCCACAAATATATTTTCGCGCTATTTATTTACAATGTCTAAGCGCATTTTATCTAATTTTTTTTCACTAATTGTGTTTCAAATACTGTTTGAACATATTTTGTATCAATAATTGTTGCATATTTGAGTATACACAGGCGCACACAAATGTTTTCAATTACGGCAATATAATATGTCATTACAGTCTATTATATTGTATGTTCTGCTTATATTTGTATATATTTACACACACGCACACGCTATCTGCTTATATGTTTACATATTTACACACTCGCACACGCTATACACACTTTGAAGCACACTTAGAAGATTTCTAGACTGTGGTAGTCATTGAAGCAGTCGACAGCACATAATGGGATACCACACGTTTCACACCATGTTTGCACAAGCTTCCGTTTCTTGTCTCTACGTGTCGTTGTTTTACACACCAAGCAATCACGTTGGGCTATTGCACGCTTCACACCAGGTGGCAAATACTTAAGTTTGTGTGCTAGGAAGCCTTCAGTGTGAGCGAGGCGTGGAGTACCAGCATGCTGCAACAGTGGGTTTATGATGGGCCGCTGAATACCTAGGATATCTTTTGCTAACTTTCCTAATAACTGTATTGCAGCATCAAATACAAAGTCACGGAAAGTGGGCTTACGTCCAGTTCTCACAAGGTACATGTTGAAACAGTTCAGCATGCTCATGTCCACAAGATGGAAGAACACTTTTTTCGTCCACCTACATGTCTTCCGCACACACTCTGCAGTGCCAATCATGTCTGATTTATCAATCAACCGCATGTTGATATTATAGTCTAAAACACAGTCTGGCTTATATAGTGGTGCGTTTGTTTTATGGCTCACTTTCCCACTGTTCACCATTGTTCCATCATGAATTGTTGTCAACAAGTTCACCTCTCTTTTGTCTTTCCACCGAACTGACAGAATGTTATCACTTTTCCTTCTCTGACACTCACCAACTGCAATGTCGTTGTCAAACACAGGCATTTCCCTTCGTTGTGGCTTTACTGTACCAACCAATCCGGTTCTATTTTCTAGCAAGAACCGAGCTAGCAAGGGACTTGTATAGTAATTATCTGTGTATAAAATGTGTCCCTTGTTCATCCACGGAGCCATGATGGTCTTCACTACACTCCCCGAGAATCCATGTTCGTCGTTACCGGGAATGTCTACATCACTAGCCGAGTACAGAATCATGTGTAACACGTATCCTGTCTCACAATCACAAAGAACAAAAAATTTCAGGCCAAATCGGTTTCGTTTTGAGGGAATGTACTGTTTGAATGGAACACGTCCCTTGAAAAGTATGAGAGATTCATCAACCACCAGCTTCTGTGCTGGTACGTAAAAATCTCTGAATTTTCCAATAACATCGTTCATGTAGTGCCTCACTCGCCACAGTCTATCATCAGGTGTTCGGTCCTGAACACTTCTAAAATGTAGACACCTGAGGAGTATCTGAAACCTGTCTCGTGACATATATTTCCCGAATAAAGGTGTTGGTATTGTCTTGTCCTTGCTCCAATAGTCATTTATTGCATGTTTGTGACAGTGCTTCATCAACAAACAGAGTGCCAAAAACACATACATTTCCGCCACTGTGGTATTTTTCCAACGCTGCAGTCGTGAAAATTCTGTGATTTCCCTCTCAATCAGGTAAGCAGCATGCAGGTTTGTTTGGTGTACAATGTATTCCATGAGTGGTTCATCATAGAATGCTGTAAAATATTCCATCTCAGCCATGTCCTCACCTTGATTAGGGAAAAGGTTTGTAATCCCTACATCTTTATCGTCAAAGTGAGGAATATTAGGAATAAAATCGTCACCATCACTCCACTCAAGTATACCAGGCGTCCTGCGAGATGCAGAGGAAAGACGGCGAGGAAGCGATGCATACCGGCGACCAGGAGCTGAATACCGTCTGCGAGAAGCACGGCGGCTACGTGCACGTGAGGTGGGTGCACGTGAGGTGGATGCACTTGAGGTGGATGCACGTGAGGTGGATGCACGTGAGGTGGATGCACGTGAGGTGGATGCACGTGAGGTGGATGCACGTGAACATGAGGGTCTTGGTCCCTCATGTGGTGCCATGCGGTGGCGCTTGGCCGGGCGAGATGCTGCTGACGCGACAATTTCTCGCCCAGTTACACCACTGGTACCAGCCACAGGCTCAATAAAACTTTGATCTGAGTCACTAAACCCAGAAAAGGAGTCACCTCCCTCTGACTCGTCACCCTCAAACAGAAAATATCCACAGGAACTGTGAGGTCGTGGTAGAATTGGGGTAGAAAATGGGCGAGGAGGCATGGGAGAGCGTATAGGCCTCGCCATGGCATGGCGGTCATTCTCACTTTCACTGCTGCTGCTACTATCACCCGACAACTGTGTATAATCCTCATCGTTGTCTGAATCGTCAAACACACTTTCTTCACCTTCAGAGAATAATTCGTGGGCTATTTGCTCTGGGGTGAGGGACTGAGTGGTGCGTGCCCGTGAGGCGTTTGACCGTGCGCTCGCCATGGTGACTCTCGCTAAACTGAGGCCTCCCATGCCATTGGATCGAGAGCTGGAATTTTTTTCAAAATGGCCGCTGTTTACTAGAGCCCCTGGGCAGCGTATGGGACCCCCAGCTACACCGCGGGCCATTCAAATCGTGCGCGGTACCCATACACTTCATATGAAGTGAAGCGCAGTTGACTGGTAAAACGATTTACACTTCATATGAAGTGATGCGCACTTTAAGGGTTAAATTGGCCGTTTTCTTGACGTAGGGAAACCTTTGGAGGACGGGCTGCATCTAAAGTCAACTAAATCAACTACAGCAATCAAATACTGCAAAATTTAAGGCAGTTGTCTCAGATGGAGAAGAGATACTATATTGCTGAGAGGGCTACATGTGATACTCTGTCACTTTCCTCTACAGTGCCCCCACTTCCTCTGTTACGGGACTCAAGACTGTGAGGATATTTTTTCTTTTTCTTTCCTCCTTTCCTCTACCCTCATACCAAAGTCAATGCTTAACCCCCCATGTGCACCAGTAAAACTCAGACCTCATCGACTCTCTTGAGGACTCGCTAGGCTAGCACTCATTCTCCAGATGGTGCAAGGTAGAGTGTGAGGTGATTATGTGACGATCCTGGCCCACTGATCACCCTGTTACTATAATGATGATAATCGTGGCTATCACCTGCACGTCCAGTGCCGAAGGAAAAGATTTCTCCAACACTCCATGCTTCAAAATAGCTCTCCAAGTATGAGGCTATGCTCCCCAAGATCTCTATATTTGTTCCTTCTTACTCAGTGATCAATAAATTGTCGTTAGACTTTCATAAAGGTAAAAGGTAGCATAAGTCTGAAATAGAAGCAAACGGAAATGCAGTGCTTAAAATTAACAAAAACATTTACTAAAAAACATATACATTTGGAATAGTAGCTTGCCTCTGCTAGCCTTGTCCAACTTCAAAATAAACAGTTACTCTCGACCTACAGTAAATCAATGCTGCTTTACTTGTTACTTTAACATACCACTCTTGTTATAATTATAACATACTACTCTTGTTATAATTAGGCGAGAAGGAAAACACACGTCTGATCCTTCTTCTTTGTGATACGTGCAGTTTGCAAGAAGATTTGTCCTCCCGATGACTGCACAAGTGGTGATGTTGATTGATGCGAGGCACAGTGGCACATCAATGTTCATAATTTGGCAGAGATTGGAAGTTATCGATGTCTTTTATTTGTGAACGGATAATAAGAAATATACACATATGAGTGGAAATTGATTTAGGATGGCATAGATGAGGAGTTATGTTAATGATGGTATCAAAGTTTTGCTGTTTAATGAAAAGTGTGAGGTTTAGTCACGAGACTGAGTTTGTGAGTCGAAGTATGTTTGGGAGTTAGTCGCAAGTCAGATAGGTTAGGATGGAATATGGTAGGGTAAGGTAGAGTACATTAAGTAACATGGAGTTAATGTGTATAAGGTTAGGTTAGTTGAAGATGGATTGTTATGTTGTCGTATTTCAATATTTTTACGTCTGGGATGTGATTACATCGGTCTTCTTTGACGTGCCAGTAGTACACCGTGTTGAATATCTGGAGTGGTTGGAGGATGTGTCGTGGGAGAGTGGGGGTTTATGTGTTTTTTTCAGTTAAAGTGTCAAGTCGTTGGGTGGTTTGAACAGCTGAGGATTTCTTAATCTTGGTGCCGGTGGTTGGAGTTTGTGGCAAGTGGGTAGTGGCTGGTAAGGCATGCTAAGGAGTCATTTAGGAGTTTTTTCCATCATCAGTTCAAATGATGTGTTTCCAGCAATGGTAGCTATATTAGGGTGGATGTCATTGTCAGAAGATGTTGATGGGTTGTCTATTGGGTCAGCCTCAGGAACGCATAGTGTTCTAACATATTCTTCTTCCTGGTGGAGAGGGAGAGTAAGACAGATGGTGATAGGCAGGTTACCAGGTGAACGAAAGCTGCATTAAATATTTTGGATTAAACTGAAATGGCTAATAATGCTAAAAACTTGATGGAAAATGTCCTTGTCCAAATAATTTGCCTAATTGCTGTAAAGTAACACTTGTGACGATCTTTGGAGACAGATTAATGTGCATATTTCAGCTACTTATAAAGTGCTTTCATGACATCAGTCTTGGAGAGTAACAAGATAACAAGACTAAGTTGATGTTATGTTTGGTATAGAGAGCAGCAGCGGCGCCTCAGACGGCTATGTTGGCTCCCGCTCCCTTGGCCCCCACGCTGCTGCCTTTTGTTCCAAAGATCTTCTCTGTTGGGCTTTCCAGGTCGCCAGGGGAATGGAGTACCTTGGCTTTAAAAAGGTAATGACTGTTTTATTATATTTTTTGTATGTGAAGTAAATCTTTCAAGTTTCTTTCCCTGTGTGTAACTTTATTTCCATACTAATTATGTCGTGTCATTCTGTCTAAGTTTAGGTAAGTTATATTTCTCTTTTATTTTGAATGTTAATTTGTCTGTACGAATCTTGTTTTTACTAACGATTTTTCATATTTGTTCTTGTTTATCAATTAGTGATGTAGCGTTTTGTTCCCAATGTCAGCAGTGTTATGAACCCCCATATAACCTCGTATTGTAGGTCCTTCTCCCTGTGAGAGTTATTCCCCACCTGACCAGATATGGGAGTCGGGAAAGATGAACTAAGCCAAGCAAATGTCATTAAACGTGATTGAGGAGAAGGTAAGCAGCGGGTGAACATCTTTAAGGAAACAAGGTGAGATGTCGACAGTATGCGATGTGACGTGGGCAGAGGTCTTAAAACGTCACTTGAGTTGTGAGTTTCGGAAGAGAAGGAGGTATGTCGTCGCTCCAGAAGAAGCAGGATATTTGTGGCTTATGGAGA
This sequence comes from Procambarus clarkii, assembly GCF_040958095.1. NCBI lineage: Eukaryota > Metazoa > Arthropoda > Malacostraca > Decapoda > Cambaridae > Procambarus > Procambarus clarkii. The sequence goes on along the minus strand of NC_091176.1, from coordinate 6,625,027 downwards.
AGAATTTTTGAGAAGCTACGTAAGTAATGTGTGAGGAAGCTGTGGAAGGACGATTTGTGACGTATCTCTTGTATAGGAGCGACCTGAAGCCAGTTGGGTGGTCATGCCCTGAGGACCCACGATGTGAAACCTTCAAGGGGATCATTTGGTCAGGTATTCCTGAATGGCATTTGTTCCGTGACCCCACACATTCAAGTCAGGACTGGAGAGAGCCGATTAGTGGTATTCCAAAAGAAATTTGTGGGCGATCTTCTCCATATTTAAGTTTAGTACAGGGTGACACCAGTGTGTGTGCTCCGTTGTAGTTTAGTAATAGTAGTTTTTATTTTATTGGCGGCTCCCTGACGAGGTGAAAGCCCAGGGTAAAATTGGATAGCACCTGAGAGAGTTCAAGGGGCCCTGATTGCAGCTAATGAGAAAACATAAACCACACACACACACACACACACAAACACACACCAGAGAACAACATAGAGCGGATAGAGGTGTCTAGAGATGAAGTGGAAAATATGCTAAAGGAGCTCGGGAAGAACAAAGCAGCTGGCCCAGATGGCGTTTCACCATGGGTTCTGAGAGAATGTGCATCTGAGCTCAGCATTCCACTTCACCTGATCTTTCAGGCATCCCTGTGTACAGGAATCGTAGCAGACGTGTGGAAACAGGCTAACATAGTTCCAATCTACAAAAGTGGCAGCAGGGAAGACCCCCTCAATTATAGACCTGTATCATTGACAAGTGTAATAGTGAAAGTATTGGAAAAGCTAATCAAAACTAAATGGGTAGAACACCTGGAGAGAAATGATATAATATCAGACAGACAGTATGGTTTTCGATCTGGAAGATCCTGTGTATCGAATTTACTCAGTTTCTATGATCGAGCCACAGAGATATTACAGGAAAGAGATGGTTGGGTTGACTGCATCTATCTGGACCTAAAAAAGGCTTTCGACAGAGTTCCACATAAGAGGTTGTTCTGGAAACTGGAAAATATTGGAGGGGTGACAGGTAAGCTTCTATCATGGATGAAAAATTTTCTGACTGATAGAAAAATGAGGGCAGTAATCAGAGGCAATGTATCGGAATGGAGAAATGTCACAAGTGGAGTACCACAGGGTTCAGTTCTTGCACTAGTGATGTTTATTGTGTACATAAATGATCTACCAGTTGGTATACAGAATTATATGAACATGTTTGCTGATGATGCTAAGATAATAGGAAGGATAAGAAATTTAGATGATTGTCATGCCCTTCAAGAAGACCTGGACAAAATAAGTATATGGAGCACCACCTGGCAAATGGAATTTAATGTTAATAAATGTCATGTTATGGAATGTGGAATAGGAGAACATAGACCCCACACAACCTATATATTATGTGAGAAATCTTTAAAGAATTCTGATAAAGAAAGAGATCTAGGGGTGGTTCTAGATAGAAAACTATCACCTGAGGACCACATAAAGAATATTGTGCAAGGAGCCTATGCGATGCTTTCTAACTTCAGAATTGCATTTAAATACATGGATGGCGATATACAGGCATACCTCAGAATAAGAGTTTAATCCGTTCCTGGAGACGCCTCGCCTTCCGAAAACTCGCATTCCGAAGTTAATTTCCCCATAAGAAATAAAGGGAAATGAATTAATCCGTTCCTGACTACCCCAAAAACCCCACATCAAACTAAATTTTTATACCTAATTCATCTAAATAAACCTACAAAACTGTGTTCCAGTTATTACTTACCTTGCTGTCGAGTGCTGTAGGCGTATGGAAGATGGTGAGGAGGGGGGGAGTTACTGTTTGGAAGGGGAGTCCCCTTCCATAATCACATCACATAACCCCATGCCTTGTAACACTATGGATACCACTTCTCTTTCTAAATTTTTCAAACCAGCCCCTGCTTGCCTTAAACTCTTTCTTATCTGCATCACTCGTTGCAGGGGTATTCTTTAGAAGGTCTTCGTGCAACACCCTGGCTTTCTCACAAATAATGGCCTCCGAAACACTATCACCCCTCAACTCCTTGTCGTGTATCCAAATTAATAACAACTTTTCCACTTCTTCAAGTATTTGTGGTCTTTGTGCCGTTAATGTTCTTACTCCTTTTGCCACTTTAGCACCCATAATCTTATTTTTCTTCTTAAGTATAGTGCATATTGTTGATGTGGCTTTGTTGTACTGCCTACAAAGTTCAACAACACGTGTACCGTTCTCATGCTTCCGAATGATCTCTTGTTTCTCCTCTATTGTCATCCTCACATGAGCTTTCTGGCCTTTATCCTTACCACTGGCTTTCTTGGGACTCATGGTGAGATATATAATAACAAATTGTATAGACAAATCACCAAAAATCCAACAAAACACTGAAAATCCGCGACAAGAATTGATGTGGGGGTAGTCACTGAGCGCAAGACAATGGTAAACTGAGGGCCAGCGGGGCAGAGGGGCGACGATCGCCGAACCACCACGCACTAGGTCGGCTGTACGCGTATCAACAAACTCGCGTCCAAACTCGCCTCCCGAAGTAACCATCGCCTTCCGAGACAAATTTTTGGAGTAAATACACCTCGCCTTCCGAAAACCTCGCATACAGGGACAATCGCATTCCGAGGTACCACTGTACTAAAGAAATTGTTCATGACTTTTGTTAGGCCAAAGCTAGAATATGCAGTTGTTGTGTGGTGCCCATATCTTAAGAAGCACATCAACAAACTGGAAAAGGTGCAAAGACATGCTACGAAGTGGCTCCCAGAACTGAAGGGCAAGAGCTACGAGGAGAGGTTGGAAGCATTAAACATGCCAAAACTAGAAGACAGAAGAAAAAGAGGTGATATGATCACTACATACAAAATAGTAACAGGAATTGATAAAATCGACAGGGAAGATTTCCTGAGACCTGGCACTTCAAGAACAAGAGGTCATAGATTTAAACTAGCTAAACACAGATGCCGAAGAAATATAAGAAAATTCACCTTCGCAAATAGAGTGGTAGACGGTTGGAACAAGTTAAGTGAGAAGGTGGTGGAGGCCAAGACCGTCAGTAGTTTCAAAGCGTTATATGATAAAGAGTGCTGGGAAGACGGGACACCACGAGCGTAGCTCTCATCCTGTAACTACACTTAGGTAATTACACTTAGGTAATTACACACACACTGATAGATCATGACTGTTGATAGTCGGTGACTTCAACTTGAAATCCATAGACTGGGAAGCATATGAAGCTAAAACAGAAGATTTTTGGACCTGTAAATTTGTAGACCTCATCCTGGAAACATTCTTGTATCAACATGTTAAACAAGCTACGAGGATGAGGGAAGGGGACGTTCCCTCCATGCTAGATTTGATATTTACCAGGAAGGAGGAAGAGATATTTGACATTCAGTACCTTCCTCCCTTGGGTAAAAGTGACCATGTCTTTTTGGGAATAAAGTATGCAATGCGTTATAAGCTGGAAGAAAATAAGGAGGTTGAAGCAGTTGAAAAACCAGACTTCAGGAGAGGACACTATGGTGACCTTAGAAATTTTTTTAGCGAGTAAAATTGGACAGACTTGATGCTAGGCAAGGAAGTGAATGAGATGTATGTCAAGTTTTGTGAAATATATGATAAAGGCACAAAAAAAATTATACGAAAACAGAGATGCAGAACTAGGAAACAGGATTGGTTCAATAGAAATTGCGAGAGGGCTAGAGACCAAAAGACACAAAAATGGAATCAATACAGGAAGAGGCCGAACCCCCAAACATACCAGCGATACAAAGATGCGAGAAACAACTACACGGCAGTGAGGAGAGAGGCAGAAAGAAATTTTGAATAAGGGATTGCAGACAAATGTAAAACAGAACCAGGTCTATTCTATAAATTCATAAACAACAAATTGCAGGTAAAGGATAATATTCAGAGGTTGAAAATGGGAAATAGATTCACGGAAGATGAAAAGGAAATGTGTGAAACACTAAACGAAAAGTTCCAAAGTGTGTTTGTACAAAATGAAATCTTTAGGGAACCAGATACAATAAGAATTCCAGAGAACAACATAGAGCACATAGAGGTGTCTAGAGACGAAGTGGAAAAAATGCTCAAGGAGCTAAGTAAGAACAAAGCAGTTGGTCCAGATGGAGTTTCACCATGGGTTCTGAGAGAATGTGCACCTGAGCTCAGCATTCCACTTCAACTGATTTTTCAGGCATCCCTGTGTACAGGAGCTGTAGCTGATGTGTGGAAAAAGGCTAACATAGTTCCAATCTACAAAAGTGGAAACAGGGAAGACCCCCTTAATTATAGACCTGTATCATTGACAAGTGTAATAGTCAAAATATTGGAAAAAATAATTAAAACTAAATGGGTAGAACACTTGGAGGAAAACGATATAATATCAGACAGACAGTATGGTTTTCGATCTGGAAGATCCTGTGTAACGAACTTGCTCAGTTTTTATGATCGAGCCACAGAGATTTTACAGGAAAGAGATGGTTGGGTTGACTGCATCTATCTGGACCTAAAAAAGGCTTTCAACAGAGTTCCCCATAAGAGGTTGTTCTGGAAACTGGAACATATTGGAGGAGTGACAGGTAAGCTACTAACATGGATGAAAAATTTCCTAACTGACAGAAAAATGAGGGCCATAATCAGAGGCAAGGTATCGGATTGGAGGAATGTCATGAGTGGAGTACCTCAGGGTTCAGTTCTTGCACCGGTAATGTTCATTGTCTACATAAACGATCTACCAGTGGGAATACACAATTACATGAACATGTTTGCTGATGATGCTAAGATAATAGGGAAGATAAGAAACTTAGATGATTGTCATGCCCTTCAAGAAGACCTGGACAAAATAAGTATATGGAGCAACACTTGGCAAATGGAATTTAATGTGAATAAATACCACGTTATGGAATGTGGAATTGGAGAACATAGACCCCACACAACTTATAAATTATGTGAGAAATCTTTAAAGAATTCTGATAAAGAAAAGGATCTAGGGGTGGTTTTAGATAGAAAAATGTCACCTGAAGACCACATTAAGAACATTGTGCGAGGAGCCTATGCTACACTTTCTAACCTTAGAATTGCTTTTAAATACATGGATGGAGAAATACTAAAGAAATTGTTCACGACTTTTATTAGACCAAAGCTGGAATATGCAGCGGTTGTATGGTGCCCATATCTTAAGAAGCACATCAACAAACTGGAAAAGGTGCAACGACATGCCACTAAGTGGCTCCCAGAACTGAAGGACAAGAGCTACAAGGAGAGATTAGAGGCATTAAATATGCAAAAACTAGAAGATAGAAGAAAAAGAGGCGATATGATCACTACGTACAAAATAGTAACAGGAATTGATAAAATCGACAGGGAAGATTTCCTGAGACCTGGAACTTCAAGAACAAGAGGTCATAGATTTAAACTAGCTAAACACAGATGCCGAATAAATATAAGAAAATTCACCTTCGCAAATAGAGTGGTAGACGGTTGGAACAAGTTAAGTGAGAAGGTGGTGGAGGCCAAGACCGTCAGTAGTTTCAAAGTGTTATATGACAAAGAGTGCTGGGAAAACGGGACACCACGAGCTTAGCTCTCATCCTGTAACTACACTTAGGTAATTACACTTAGGTAATTACACACACACACACACACACACACAGAGGAAGAAGAAAATAGACTCTTAAAAATAGCTTTGGAAGAAGTTAAAGTAAATTTAAATATAAATGAAGTTAAAGTAAATTTAAATATAAATGACTACAATAGGTTAGGTAAGGAATTTCAACAAGAGAAACAGCTTTTGTCAGCACAGATGGAGGAAGTTACACAGGGAATAGAACAGTGCAAGAAAGATATGCAACTCACTTATGCACAAGTGGCCAAGGAGAAGGAAAAAATAGAAGAAGCAGTAAAGGAAGTCAAACACTGTAGCAACCAAGATAAAACAAGCATTAGGCTGGAAGTGAGAAAAGAATTGGCATCTAACCCGAAGTTGGTGCAAAACACAGTTGATCGGAGTAAGTCCCTGATCATTTTTGGCTGCAAAGAAAAGGAGATAACATCTAGGTCAGAAAGAGCTGTAGAACAAGCAAAAGTAGTAGATCAAATTGTTGGCCTCGTGGAAGGTCTTACAACCATAGAGAATGTGTGTGACTACAGGAGAATAGGCAGATATGTAAAAGGGAAAGATCGACCTTTGAGGATCACCCTAAATGGTGCCAAACAGATGGAAGAAGTACTAAGGAATGCTAGATAATTACAAAGTGATGAGGATGGGAAAGTGTGGTCGTTAAGACGAGATCTTTCAAAAAAAGATAGAGAGAAGCTGAAACTGAACCTTGCCGAGGCAAAACGTTTAAATGAAAGCAGGAATGAAGAAGAAATCAATTCTTTTTTCTACAAAGTGATAGGGGTAGGCAGGCCAGTAAAGTGGTACATAAAGGCAAACCAACAAAATCATTAGAGAAAGGGGGAGTGAAAAATAAGGAGAGGGGGAACAAGTTCCTCAAGATTGCATACACCAACATAGATGGAGTAAGATCAAAGATACTGGAGTTAAGTGATATAATAAAGCTGCAGACACCAGACATTGTTGCACTCACGGAGACAAAACTTGAAGATGCTATTTTAAATGAGGTCATATTCCCAAGGGGCTACTCAATTTGGAGACGGGACAGAAAAATTAGGAAAGGCGGTGGCGTTGCTGTGCTGGTGAAAGAACACCTAAAGGTGAACGAAATAGTGACTGCCAATCCACAAGAAGTTGACATAATAGCACTAGAGATTTGCCATGAGGATGAGAAACTAACGCTCATAAATGCATATAGTCCACCGCTAAGCAGCACATGGTCAAAGGAGGAGCTAGATAGTAAATGAGAAGGTCTTATAACAATAATGAGAGAGATCATAGCAAGAGCGGATAACGATAGTTCACGACTGTTGATAGTCGGTGACTTCAACTTGAAATCCATAGACTGGGAAGCATGTGAAGCTAAAACAGAAGATTTCTGGACCTGTAAATTCGTAGACCTCATCCTGGAAACATTCTTGTATCAACATGTTAAACAAGCTACGAGGATGAGGGAAGGGGACGTTCCCTCCATGCTAGATTTGATATTTACCAGGAAGGAGGAAGAAATATTTGACATTCAGTACCTTCCTCCCTTGGGTAAAAGTGACCATGTCTTTTTGGGAATAAAGTATGCAATGCGTTATAAGCTGGAAGAAAATAAGGAGGTTGAAGCAGTTGAAAAACCAGACTTCAGGAGAGGACATTATGGTGACCTTAGAAATTTTTTTAGTGAGTATAATTGGACAGACTTGATGCTAGGCAAGGAAGTGAATGAGATGTATGGCAAGTTTTGTGAAATATATGATAAAGGCACAAAAAAAATTTATACCAAAACAGAGATGCAGAACTAGGAAACAGGATTGGTTCAATAGAAATTGCGAGAGGGCTAGAGACCGAAAGACACAAAAATGGAATCAATACAGGAAGAGGCCGAACCCCCAAACATACCAGCGATACAAAGATGCAAGAAACAACTACACGGCAGTGAGGAGAGAGGCAGAAAGAAATTTTGAAAAAGGGATTGCGGACAAATGTAAAACAGAACCAGGTCTATTCTATAAATTCATAAACAACAAATTGCAGGTAAAGGATAATATTCAGAGGTTGAAAATGGGAAATAGATTCACGGAAGATGAAAAGGAAATGTGTGAAACACTAAACGAAAAGTTCCAAAGTGTGTTTGTACAAAATGAAATCTTTAGGGAACCAGATACAATAAGAATTCCAGAGAACAACATAGAACACATAAAGGTGTCTAGAGACGAAGTGGAAAAAATGCTCAAGGAGCTCGGTAAGAACAAAGCAGCTGGCCCAGATGGCGTTTCACCATGGGTTCTGAGAGAATGTGCATCTGAGCTCAGCATTCCACTTCACCTGATCTTTCAGGCATCCCTGTGTACAGGAATCGTAGCAGACGGGTGGAAACAGGCTAACATAGTTCCAATCTACAAAAGTGGCAGCAGGGAAGACCCCCTCAATTATAGGTAATTTGCACTTAGGTAATTACACACACACACACACACTATATGGATGTCACGTCTGTGACAGGAAAAAACATGCTTTTTTTTTTAAACTGTGTGTTTTCCATGTGTTTTTCATGTGACTGATATCTTCGAAACCTCTTTAACGATTGCTTTGAAATTTTGACACAACGTTGCATTTGAATAGGCTCGTGTCTTTATATATCTACTATATACATGCCTCTCCTGTGGCAGGAAAAACATGGTTTTTTTCCAACAGCGCCATCTGTTGCATGTAATAGCAACACACGATATACTAAATATGTTACGCTTCAATTTCAATGTTTCCATTTGCATTGATAAATTGAATTTTCATAGATTTCAATTTATTTTCATTTTAATTCAATTATTTTGTGTAACATTGCATAGGAATTGAGCTGTGTTGTTCTCCATACCGTTCATTTCGTGAGTATAAGTATAGATGCCACACCAGTGACAGGTAAAAACATGCTTTTTTGAAAAACAGCTCCATCTGTTGCACGTAACAGCAACACACACTATACTAAATATGTTGCAATTCCATTTCAATGTTTCCGATTTCATTGATAAATTGAATTTTCATAGCTTTTGATATATTTTCATTCTGATTTAATTATTTTGTGTGACATCGCATTGGAATTGAGCAGTGTTGTTTACCATACCATTCATTTTGTGAGTATAGTTTATTTTTTATTTTTTCATTTTTTTTTTTTAACTTTCTCTTATATTTCAGTGGTGGGAACATCAGATCATTTGGGAATGCACCGGACGAGGGAGTGAGGAATGGTGGGGAGAACAAGGGGACCGGAGTGGGGGATGGTGGGGAGGACAAGGGGACATGGGAGGGGGTACTGGTGGGGAGGACGAGGGGGAGTTGGGGATGGTGGGGACGAGGGGACAGGGGAATGGAGATTGGTGGGGCAGGAAAAGGGGAAAGGGGAGGGCGAGGGGCTGGGGAGGGGAAAATGGTAGGGAGGATGACGGGACGAGAGAGTGGGAGATGGTGGGGAGGACGAGGGGATGATGAAGTGGGAGAATGGTTAGGAGGATAAGGGGATGGTGGAGTGGGGGATGGTGGGAGGACAAAGGGACAGGGAAGGGGGGTAATGGTGGGGCGGACAAAGGGACAGGGGAGTGGGGAATGGTTGGTTGGACGAGGGGATGGGGGAGTGGGGAATGGTTGGGAGGACGAGGTGACGGGGGGAGTAAGGAATGGTTGGGAGGACGAGGGGACTGGGGGAGGGAGGGAATGGTGGGAAGGACTGGGAGACAGAGGACGGTTGCTGTGGCTCATCAACGCACATGCATTGCTGAGCCACAGCAACGCATGGCCGGGTATAGCAAGTATAATATATTATATATATATATATATATATATATATATATATATATATATATATATATATATATATATATATATATATATATATATATATATATATATTAGTATATTTTGGTAGCAGTCTTTCCTGTAGACATATATTATTAAATATGACCGAAAAAGTAAGATTAATAATTCTAACACGAATTTTCTCAATCTTTCGTACATTACGCTTCACTGTTGGAGGTAAATCAAAAATCACTTCTCCAAAATTCATTTTTATTTCTAGTCTGACGCGACACGGGCGCGTTTCGTAAAACTTATTACATTTTCAAAGACTTCACAAATACACAACTGATTAGAACGTATCTCTGATTTTATATCTACATTTGAGTGAGGTGGTAAGGGTGATGTGGCATTAACACAAGACAGAACAGGAGGGGATATTAATAGGGTATTAAAAGTATCAACACAAAGATCATTGGGGAATATAAACCTGGATATGCGTATGGAAATGTCAAGACGCACAAGCCTGGAAACCCACTTCGGCCAATCATTAGCCAGATACCCACACCCACGTACAGACTGGCAAAGCGACTCAACGGCCTGCTGACTCCTTATGTTCCTTGCGCCTTCAGCCTGAAGTCTCCAAAGGAATTTGTGGACTTACTGCGGGGCACACGGGCCACAGGGATAAGAGCCTCGTTGGACGTAGAATCGCTGTTTACCAACGTACCTGTGGACGAGACAATCGGAATGATAGCCGACAGAGTGTATCGTGATCCAGCCTGTACTCCTCTTGACATGCCAGAAAGTATTCTGAGGAAACTACTCCAAGCTTGTACTAAAGAGGCACCCTTCTTGAGCCCGGATGGGCACATGTATAAGCAAGTAGATGGGGTCGCCATGGGTTCTCCCCTAGGTGTCCTGTTTGCAAACTTCTACATGGGTACCATCGAGCAAAAAGTCTTAGTCGACATGAACTTGAAACCGGCCATATACTGCAGGTATGTTGACGACATTTTTACACAGGTACCTGATGTCAGACATCTGCAGAAGCTGAAGGAGGCATTTGAGCAGAGTTCCGTGCTGCGTTTCACTTACGAGACGGAAAAGGATGGGAAGCTGCCTTTCCTAGATGTAACAGTCATGGAAAAGGGCGGAGGTTTCCACACTGCAGTCTACACTAAGGAAACAAACATAGGAATGTGCCTAAATGCCAATAGCGACTGCCCTGACAGGTACAAGAGGAGTGTTGTTAACGCATACGTCGACCGTGCTCTCAGCCACAGCTCAGAATGGAAGCAAGTCGACGAAGAACTCTGTAGGGTAAGGCAGGTCCTAGTCAATAACGGCTTCTCCAATGGTTTCATCGAAGACATCATAAGAAGGAAAGTGAAAAGCCATGCAACCTCTGAAGAGACAACTAACACAACACCTATACCCCCTATTAGACTATTTTACAGGAACTTCTTTTCCACAGCTCATAAAACGGAGGAAAGGGTCCTGAAAGATATTGTTAATAGAAACGTTATCCCTACAGACAAAAATCAGAGGATACAACTGACGATTTACTATAAAACCAGAAAAACGGCCAGCCTACTCATGAGAAACTCTCCAAACACAAAACAGAACGCTTTAAAAGAGACTAATGTCGTCTATGCCTTCAAATGCCCACTTGGGGACTGTAAGCTCCAAAAAACCCAGTATATAGGCAAGACAACAACATCTCTTTCTAGGCGTTTAACGATGCATAAGCAACAGGGCTCCATTAAGGAACATATAATCTCTTCCCATAACCAAACCATCGCCAGAGAAATCCTAGTAAACAACACAGAAATCATCGATAGATACAGCGATAGCAGGCGGCTTGACGTTTGCGAGGCACTACACATCAAGAAGTCAACACCAGCAATCAACAGCCAATTATTGCACAACTATATTCTACCCACCTCAAGACTCCGCTCCAATATAGAAGCATCAAGAAATATGGACCAATAGGCTTTCTACAAACACTTCTATTCAATACCCATTGTTTCTGTTCTGTCTTGTGTTGATACTTTTAATACCCTATTAATATCCCCTCCTGTTCTGTCTTGTGTTAATGCCACATCACCCTTACCACCTCACTCAAATGTAGATATAAAATCAGAGATACGTTCTAATCAGTTGTGTATTTGTGAAGTCTTTGAAAATGTAATAAGTTTTACGAAACGCGCCCGTGTCGCGTCAGACTAGAAATAAAAATGAATTTTGGAGAAGTGATTTTTGATTTACCTCCAACAGTGAAGCGTAATGTACGAAAGATTGAGAAAATTCGTGTTAGAATTATTAATCTTACTTTTTCGGTCATATTTAATAATATATATATATATATATATATATATATATATATATATATATATATATATATATATCGTACCTAGTAGCCAGAACTCACTTCTCAGCCTACTATGCAAGGCCCGATTTGCCTAATAAGCCTAGTTTTCATGAATTAATGTTTTTTCGACTACCTTACCTACCTAACCTAACGTTTTCGGCTACCTAACCTAACCTAACCTATTAACCCTTAACATGCTCGGGGTCTAATATCCTGCTATCCACACAGGCGCATGTCATTTTGAAAAAAAAAAAAAAAATTTTTTTTTTTGCTAATCTGTTAAGTTCTGTTCACTGATCACGGGAAAAATATAAAAAAAAATTCTATTGTACTTACTTTTGTTGCAATAGAGCCGAGAAGCTCGGTGATGACGTCACAATCTGCATGTTCGCTCATGCAGTACACGCCCGGGAGATGTTGCGCTCGGTCCTCAAACAGCCAGAGTTGCCACAAATATATTTTCGCGCTATTTATTTACAATGTCTAAGCGCATTTTATCTAATTTTTTTTCACTAATTGTGTTTCAAATACTGTTTGAACATATTTTGTATCAATAATTGTTGCATATTTGAGTATACACAGGCGCACACAAATGTTTTCAATTACGGCAATATAATATGTCATTACAGTCTATTATATTGTATGTTCTGCTTATATTTGTATATATTTACACACACGCACACGCTATCTGCTTATATGTTTACATATTTACACACTCGCACACGCTATACACACTTTGAAGCACACTTAGAAGATTTCTAGACTGTGGTAGTCATTGAAGCAGTCGACAGCACATAATGGGATACCACACGTTTCACACCATGTTTGCACAAGCTTCCGTTTCTTGTCTCTACGTGTCGTTGTTTTACACACCAAGCAATCACGTTGGGCTATTGCACGCTTCACACCAGGTGGCAAATACTTAAGTTTGTGTGCTAGGAAGCCTTCAGTGTGAGCGAGGCGTGGAGTACCAGCATGCTGCAACAGTGGGTTTATGATGGGCCGCTGAATACCTGGGACATCTTTTGCAAACTTTCCTAATAACTGTATTGCAGCATCAAATACAAAGTCACGGAAAGTGGGCTTACGTCCAGTTCTCACAAGGTACATGTTGAAACAGTTCAGCATGCTCATGTCCACAAGATGGAAGAACACTTTTTTCGTCCACCTACATGTCTTCCGCACACACTCTGCAGTGCCAATCATCATGTCTGATTTATCAATCAACCGCATGTTGATATTATAGTCTAAAACACAGTCTGGCTTATATAGTGGTGCGTTTGTTTTATGGCTCACTTTCCCACTGTTCACCATTGTTCCATCATGAATTGTTGTCAACAAGTTCACCTCTCTTTTGTCTTTCCACCAAACTGACAGAATGTTATCACTTTTCCTTCTCTGACACTCACCAACTGCAATGTCGTTGTCAAACACAGGCATTTCCCTTCGTTGTGGCTTTACTGTACCAACCAATCCGGTTCTATTTTCTAGCAAGAACCGAGCTAGCAAGGGACTTGTATAGTAATTATCTGTGTATAAAATGTGTCCCTTGTTCATCCACGGAGCCATGATGGTCTTCACTACACTCCCCGAGAATCCATGTTCGTCGTTACCGGGAATGTCTACATCACTAGCCGAGTACAGAATCATGTGTAACACGTATCCTGTCTCACAATCACAAAGAACAAAAAATTTCAGGCCAAATCGGTTTCGTTTTGAGGGAATGTACTGTTTGAATGGAACACGTCCCTTGAAAAGTATGAGAGATTCATCAACCACCAGCTTCTGTGCTGGTACGTAAAAATCTCTGAATTTTCCAATAACATCGTTCATGTAGTGCCTCACTCACCACAGTCTATCATCAGGTGTTCGGTCCTGAACACTTCCAAAATGTAGACACCTGAGGAGTATCTGAAACCTGTCTCGTGACATATATTTCCCGAATAAAGGTGTTGGTATTGTCTTGTCCTTGCTCCAATAGTCATTTATTGCATGTTTGTGACAGTGCTTCATCAACAAACAGAGTGCCAAAAACACATACATTTCCGCCACTGTGGTATTTTTCCAACGCTGCAGTCGTGAAAATTCTGTGATTTCCCTCTCAATCAGGTAAGCAGCATGCAGGTTCGTTTGGTGTACAATGTATTCCATGAGTGGTTCATCATAGAATGCTGTAAAATATTCCATCTCAGCCATGTCCTCACCTTGATTAGGGAAAAGGTTTGTAATCCCTACATCTTTATCGTCAAAGTGAGGAATATTAGGAATAAAATCGTCACCATCACTCCACTCAAGTACACCAGGCGTCCTGCGAGATGCAGAGGAAAGACGGCGAGGAAGCGATGCATACCGGCGACCAGGAGCTGAATACCGTCTGCGAGAAGCACGGCGGCTACGTGCACGTGAGGTGGGTGCACGTGAGGTGGGTGCACGTGAACACGAGGGTCTTGGTCCCTCATGTGGTGCCATGCGGTGGCGCTTGGCCGGGCGAGATGCTGCTGACGCGACAATTTCTCGCCCAGTTACACCACTGGTACCAGCCACAGGCTCAATAAAACTTTGATCTGAGTCACTAAACCCAGAAAAGGAGTCACCTCCCTCTGACTCGTCACCCTCAAACAGAAAATATCCACAGGAACTGTGAGGTCGTGGTAGAATTGGGGTAGAAAATGGGCGAGGAGGCATGGGAGAGCGAATAGGCCTCGCCATGGCATGGCGGTCATTCTCACTTTCACTGCTGCTGCTGCTATCACCCGACAACTGTGTATAATCCTCATCGTTGTCTGAATCGTCAAACACACTTTCTTCACCTTCAGAGAATAATTCGTGGGCTATTTGCTCTGGAGTGAGGGACTGAGTGGTGCGTGCCCGTGAGGCGTTTGACCGTGCGCTCGCCATGGTGACTCTCGCTAAACTGAGGCCTCCCATGCCATCGAATCGTGAGCTGGATTTTTTTTCAAAATGGCCGCTGTTTACTAGAGCCCCTGGGCAGCGTATGGGATCCCCAGCTTCACCGCGGGCCATTCAAATCGTGCGCGGTACCCATACACTTCATATGAAGTGAAGCGCAGTTGACTGGTAAAACGATTTACACTTCATATGAAGTGATGCGCACTTTAAGGGTTAAGATAGGTTAGGTTAGGTAGGGTTGGTTAGGTTCGGTCATATATCTACGTTAACTTTAACTCCAATAAAAAAAAATTGACCTCATACATAATGAAATGGGTAGCTTTATCATTTCATAAGAAAAAAATTAGAGAAAATATATTAATTCAGTAAAACTTGGCTTATTAGGCAAATCGGGCCTTGCATAGTAAGCTGAGAAGTGCGTTCTGGCTACTAGGTACGACATATATAAATATAAATATATATATATATGTCGTACCTAGTAGCCAGAACGCACTTCTCAGCCTACTATGCAAGGCCCGATTTGCCTAATAAGCCAAGTTTTCATGAATTAATTGTTTTTCGAGTACCTAACCTACCTAACCTAACCTAACCTAACATTTTCGGCTACCTAACCTAACTTAACCTATAAAGATAGGTTAGGTTAGGTAGGGTTGGTTAGGTTCGGTCATATATCTACGTTAATTTTAATTCCAATAAAAAAAAATTGACCTCATACATAATAAAATGGGTAGCTTTATCATTTCATAAGAAAAAAATTTGAGAAAATATATTAATTCAGGAAAACTTGGCTTATTAGGCAAATTTGGCCTTGCATAGTAGGCTGAGAAGTGCATTCTGGCTACTAGGTACGACATATATATATATATATATATATATATATGACAATGTCAGACCACGGAGGAAAAATGAAACAGGAATTTCCTTAATTTAAAGGAAATTCCTGTTTCATTTTTCCTCCGTGGTCTGACATTGTCACATTCTTAATCACGTGTTTATTTTCGTGATATACACACACACACATATATATATATATATATATATATATATATATATATATATATATATATATATATATATATATATATATGTGTCGTACCTAGTAGCCAGAACGCACTTCTCAGCCTACTATGCAAGGCCAAATTTGCCTAATAAGCCAAGTTTTCCTGAATTAATATATTTTCTCAAATTTTTTTCTTATGAAATGATAAAGCTACCCATTTCATTATGTATGAGGTCAATTTTTTTTATTGGAGTTAAAATTAACGTAGATATATGACCGAACCAAACCAACCCTACCTAACCTAACCTAACCTATCTTTATAGGTTAGGTTAGGTTAGGTAGCCAAAAAAGTTAGGTTAGGTTAGGTTAGGTAGGTTAGGTACTCGAAAAACAATTAGTTCATGAAAACTTGACTTATTAGGCAAATCGGTCCTTGAATAGTAGGCTGAGAAGTGCGTTCTGGCTACTAGGTACGACATATATATATATATTTATATTTATATATGTCGTACCTAGTAGCCAGAACGCACTTCTCAGCTTACTATGCAAGGCCCGATTTGCCTAATAAGCCAAGTTTTCATGAATTAATTGGTTTTCCACTACGTAACCTACCTAACCTAACGTAACCTAACTTTTTCGGCTACCTAACCTAACCTTACCTATAAAGATAGGTTAGGTTAGGTTAGGTAGGGTTGGTTAGGTTCGGTCATATATCTACGTTAATTTTAATTCCAATAAAAAAAAATTGACCTTATACATAATGAAATGGGTAGCTTTATCATTTAATATGAAAAAAATTAGAGAAAATATATTAATTCAGAAAAACTTGGCTTATTAGGCAAATCGGGCCTTGCATAGTAGGCCGAGTACGACGTTCTGGCTACTAGGTACGACATATATATATATATATATATATATATATATATATATATATATATATATATATATATATATATATATATATATATATATATATATATTTATATATATATATACAGTAGAACCTCTATTAACGAGTTTAATCCGTTCTGGCACCGAGCTCGTTACCTGGAAAACTCGTCTTTGGAAACAAATTTCCCCATTTAAAATAAAGGAAATAAATTTAATCCGTTCCACTCCTAAAAACATCCATACCTGTATGACTTTTTTTTATGTAAATATAATACTGCACATGTAAATATAAATGTTTTGTTGTAGTGTTTTAATATTTACTTTACCTTATGAAGAGTAGTTGCTGGCTTGAGGGAGACGATAGAGAGGTGGGAAGGAGGAGAGGGGTTATGGTGTGGAAGGAGAATTCACCTCTGAGTCAGGCGGACTCTCTCTTCTTGGGAATTTCACCCAAATTTCATTTCAAATGTCACACAAGGATGCGTTAGACCAGCACCAAATAAAAAAACTATGTTGATTACACTCGTTGTGTCAACAATATAATAGTCTTACCACGAAGATACAATACAATGCCGTTTTCTCAAATAGGCAATGTGGTTATTAAAGAAAACGGAAATTTCATGGCAAACATGTATACAATCCCCAAGTCGATCAGATAAGTATTGGATTTTATAGAAATATTTGCTCAAATGATGCTTGAGCGCGGTGTTTGGGTGCATTCAAGAGAAAAAAAGTATGTTACGTTCAAGCGACATATACCTGCGAAAGTGATAACACTTTCATAAAGTGTTATCACAAAGTGATAAATTAATTAAACATTTTCACACACTGGGTTGTCACTGCTTTATCAGGGCAGCTTTTCCAAGAATGCGTTCACCTTTCCAAACATTCCAAACACTTCCCTGATCTCAGTGGAAGAGGCAGCATCCTCCCTTACCTCCTCATTCCCTTACTAATGGTGTAAATTGTTGATGAGGACCTGCCATACTTCCTTGTGAGATCAATCACACAGACACCACACTCATGCTTTGCTATAATTTCCTTCTTGAAATCCATAATAATTGTGTCTTTCTTCCTCTTGAAAACACTATCTTTAGCAAGCAGCTTCTTTGGAGACATCGTGTGTTACAAATTGTAGTCGCAAAACCACTAAAAACCCAAAGAAAAGCTCAAATAAATCCATAGGGATGCTTGTCGTGTGAGATACAACAACAACACTGGCGTCGGAGGCGTCCGAGAATTTGCGAGAACCCGCGAGACGCTAGGAAGCGCCATGTGGTTTCACTCGTTAATAGAGGCGAGCTCGTCAATAGAGACAAATTTGCTGCGAGTGGCTTGCTCGTTACTGGAAAAACTCGTTAATAGAGCCACTCGTTAATAGAGGTTCCACTGTATATATATATATATATATATATATATATATATATATATATATATATATATATATATATATATATAATATCACAGAGAGAGAGAGAGAGAGAGAGAGAGATAAATATAATTATTTATTTATGCAAAAATGTCTTGTAACCAGGTGCTCCATGGAGACTTAGCAGCTCGAAATGTGCTTCTGGCTGAAAGAAATATTGTCAAGATCAGTGACTTTGGACTTTCAAAAGACGTTTACAAAATTCAAAACTACAAGAAAAAGAGTGATGTATGTATCTTGATTTCCCTATACTAATTTAGATTTAGATTTAGAAGTAACTTTTTTATTCAGGTAACGGTACATAATTTGAGGATGAGTTACAAATATAATGTTGGATTTAAAGATAAAGCTAGTACATACAATACCTAAAGCAACTAATATGCATAGCTTTTTGGGCGAACTCTTAAACTGGTTGATTTAATTTAGAATATTATGCAACAGCCAAAGTAATATTTCTTACAAAAAAGTCCTCCAAAAAACGAACCCACTTCCAAGATGGCAGAAATTTGTTTATCTTAAAGTTGCTATTGTTTGATATTACCATTTTCTTATAACAACATTCTATGTATTTACTCGGTGCAAATATATGGTATAGTTATGCATTAATAGATCAGCTTTACCTTCAGTTTTATCAGTTTTGAATTCTAGTTTGTGTCTTATTTATCTTATGACTTGACGACGGACCACACATCAGATGATGAAGTGACGAGGTTTCTGGTCTGTCCTGAACCATTATGAAGTCTCCACACACCACTTGATAATGGTCCAAAGGCTAGATTTACGAAGTAGTTACGCAAGCACTTACGAACCTGTACATCTTTTCTCAATCTTTGGTGGCTTTGTTTACAATTATTAAACAGTTAATGAGCTCCGAAGCAACAGGAGGGTGTTTATAACAATAACAACAGTTGATTGGGAAGTTTTCATACTTGAAAACTGTTCAATAAATGTAACCAAAGCCGTCAAAGATTGAGGAAAGATGTACATGTTCGTAAGTACTTGCGTAACTGCTTCGTGAATCTGGCCCCAGGACGGACCGAAACGTTGTCGCTTCTCCATCTTCTGGTGTGTAGTTTGCTCTCATACCATCAGCCTTGCTCCTGTGACGCATCGTCTCCATATCTTAAGACTTGTTATTTAGTTAGATATTAGATTTGTTAGATATTATGTCACTGCACATCCTCTCATGTGTGCTCTATATATTTACAATTCTGAACTGTAATGTCAGTCCTGACCTTAAAAGCTTCCTACAAGATTGTAACAGAACCCATGAGCACCACACCAGAAACAAATACCTATTTGATATTCCAAGAGTGCGACTTAACCAAACTAGAAATGCTCTACAAATCAAGGGACCCAGAACGTGGAATGACCTTCCCAATCATGTCAAAGGCTGTACCTCTCTCAACCAGTTTAAGAGTAAAACTAAGCACTACCTAATTAACTCCATGTCACCTACCTTACCCCTAAATGTCAACCCATGTCTTGCTATTTTAAACAATGCTGTTTGTTGACCAACTGGTACAATTGCTGATTTTTGCCATGTCCCCCACTTTTTTTTTTTTGAACATAATTTATACTTTAATCTCATTTACTATTAAGTTTTAGTCTTAGTGTCTTCCCCACACACACACACCTTCCCCGAAACACTATGCGTATTAGTGGTTTAAGTATAGTATATACTAGCTCTATCTATACAACCAACATAATGTTTGTAACTCTTCATCAATGTATGTACTTTTACCTAAATAAAAATTTGATTTTGATTTTTAATTTGAATTAATATGTGTAAGGAATATTTGTTGACACGAATATTTCACTTAAATTTCCTCACCATATTAATTAATCATTGGCCAACACTATCTGTACCTTCAGCACCAATGGTGACTTGTCGCTTTTGGTAAGTTTTGACGCAGAGTATCACTACCACCATCACCCATAGTACCCGTGAGTGACTGACCCACCACCACCCACAGTACCCGTGAGTGACTGACCCACCACCACCCACAGTACCCATGAGTGACTGACCCACCCATCACAGTACCCGTGAGTGACTGACCCACCACCACCCACAGTACCCATGAGTGACTGACCCACCAACCACATTACCCGTGAGTGACTGATCCACCACCACCACACACAGTACTCGTGAGTGACTGACCCACCACCACCACCCACAGTACCCATGAGTGACTGACCCACCACCACCTACAGTACCCATGAGTGACTGACCCACCACCACCCACAGTACCCATGAGTGACTGACCCACCACCACCACCCACAGTACCCATGAGTGACTGACCCACCACAACCACCCTCAGTACCCATGAGCGACTGACCCACCACAACCACCCTCAGTACCCATGAGCGACTGACCCACCACCACCACCCACAGTACCCACGAGTGACTGACCCACCACCACCACCCACAGTACCCACGAGGGACTGACCAACCACCTCCACCCTCAGTACCCATGAATGACTGACCCACCACCACCCACAGTACCCACGAGTGACTGACCCATCACCACCACCCACAGTACTGACGAGTGACTGACCAACCACCATCACCCACAGTACCTACGAGTGACTGACTCACCACCACCCACAGTACCCACGAGTGACTGACCCACCACCACCACCCACAGTACCCATGAGTGACTGACCCACCACCACAACCCACAGTACCCATGAGTGACTGACCCACCACCACCCACAGTACCGACAAGTGACTGACCCACCAACACCCACGGTACCGACGCGTGACTGACCCACCACCACCCACGGTACCGACGCGTGACTGACCCACCACCATCCACAGTACCCATGAGTGACTGACCCACCACCACCACCCACAGTACCCATGAGTGACTGACCCACCACCACCACCCACAGTACCGACAAGTGACTGACCCACCACCACCCACAGTACCGACGAGTGACTGACCAACCACCACCCACAGTACAGACAAGTGACTGACCCACCACCACCACCCACAGTACCCATGAGTGACTGACCCACCACCACCACCCACAGTACCGACAAGTGACTGACCCACCACCACCACCCACAGTACCGACGAGTGACTGACCCACCACCACCCACAGTACCCCTGAGTGACTGACCCACCACCATCACCCACAGTACCCATGAGTGACTGACCCATCACCACCCATAGTACCCATGAGTGACTGACCCATCACCACCCATAGTACCCATGAGTGACTGACCCTCCACCACCACCCACAGTAACCATAAGTGACTGACCCACCACCACCGTCAGTACCCATGAGTGACTGACCCACCACCACCCACAGTACCGACAAGTGACTGACCCACAACCACCACCCACAGTACCCATGAGTGACTGACCCACCTCCACCCATAGTACCCACGAGTGACTGACCCACCTCCACCCATAGTACCCACGAGTGACTGACCCACCACCACCCACAGTACCCATGAGTGACTGACCCATCACTACCTACAGTACCCATGAGTGACTGACCCTCCACCACTCACAGGGACCAGTACCCGTCAAGTGGCTGGCACTGGAGTGTCTGAAGGACGGGGTCTTCTCCATCCAGAGTGACGTCTGGGCTTTCGGGGTGGTCATGTGGGAAATATTCAGCCTGGGACGAAGCCCATATCCTGGAGTAGATCTTGATGAAAATTTCATTAAAATGCTTGAGAATGGAGTTAGGCTGGAGAAGCCCAGATATTCCACTGACGGTTTGTGAGTCCAAAATAGTTGTTTCGTTAAGTCATTATTACCATTGATGCAAGAGTGCCATGTCTCATATATATAATATATAGAGCAAGTGGACCTGTGTCCACTAAGTATAGTCTATCAATAGCTACTCAATACTGTACAGATAATTAAAAAAATACTGATTAAAATTTAAGTTATTCATTATATAATATATTATATGCTATATTTTAGATATGGTATAATGCTGGAGTGCTGGAGAGCTAACCCTCTAGAGAGACCTTCCTTCTTACACCTCCAACACACACTTGGAGAAATAATGGGCGAGACAGAGAAACAGGTGTGCACACATAATAGCAGTGTTGTCGTTAAACAATGTATTATAGTTAATAGTAGGTGTCTTGGTATAAAATATTTTATAACATTTTCTTAAAAAAATTCATCTTGATTATTTTCCTGTATATTCTGTGAGATAGACAACCCATCATTAGAGCAGGTTTTTATCTTCATTGAATAGTAGTATTTGTCTTCAAAATATTTGTGAAGATTTTCAAGTCCGAGGAGTCCACTTTCAGACTGAGACAGGACAAGTACAGTGCATCCTCCAGTTCAGCAGTATTGCTTATGTGTTTGGCTTCGTTGGGGCTATCAACCATGGAAGAATTATTACGACCACCACAACAGCTTACTGATGAACCAACAAAGATTATGTAGCCCTGAATATAGTCCAGGACTCGAGTAACCTCTCAGTGTATATACAAAGAGAAGTGGAGTACACCTGTCAGCGTATATCCCTTGCCATAGGATATGTATGAATCAGATGAAGAATAGCAAGACTGTGGAGATGGGGTTACATTCCAGAAACTTGCGTAATCCAAACTGAAAACAAACATGTATTCAGAAAACCGCATAAACCTCGCCTAACATCATTCCAATAATCTCATTCACGAGCATGTTTGTAAACAGCAACTCAACATTCAGAAAAGATTTCACACCTGATGTATGCAATCCTAGCAGTAAATCAACAAATTCCCTCGGAGACTTGAGGCTGAGAGTACAAGCAACGCAAGAAGTCAGCAGGGGTTCGGGTCTCTTAGTCTGTACGTGGGTGTAGCTCTCTGGTTAATGATCGGACAAAGTGGGTTACCAGGTTTGTGGGTCTTATATGGTTCACAGGCACAGCCAGGCTTGTACTCTCCAGTAACATTCGACAGGTGATCTCAGAAATCGTCAACAGGTAGATAGGTAGGTAACAGGTCTTTTGTGCCTTTAGCCTTAAGTCTCCAAAGGAATTTGTCGACTTGTTATAATGGTCCCAGGCAGCGGATGTGAGAGCTTATCTGGATATTGAGTCGGTGTTTACCAACGTGCTCCTGGATGAGACTTTTATTATGATGTTGGATGAGTTATGACGGGATCCACCTGAAGTAAGAAGCCAGACCTCTACAGGAAGATAGTGAGGATGTTGGGTGCTGGCAGTTACTGAGTGGCGCACCAGAGGCATTTCATTACACTCGGTGCTGGATTTCAGGAAGGACTTCCTCAGTAGCTCCTCCATACTGTCACCATGCTGTCACCATGCTGTCACCATGCTGTCACCATGCTGTCACCATGCTGTCATCCTGCTGTCACCATGCTGTCACCACGCTGTCACCACGCTGTCATCGTGCTGTCACCACGCTGTCACCACAAACATTGTCTCTTATGGATATAAAATAAAAATCTGGGATATAGTTGACTTACAACTTGTAACCAGTTTATGACTGGATGACAGTCACTTATAACTGTCTAAGATCTATGGTAAAGTGGGAAGTGAAGGTTATATTGAGATCTTACAAAAAGATCTACATGAACTCCACAAGTACAAAAATCCACTTCACAACTATCAAACCGACACCACTACCTTACAACAGATAGATGAAGAAAAGGACCTTGGAGTCTCAATCCATCATTCACTAAAAGTTGCACAACAAGTGCGAGCGGCAGTAAAAAAAAAATGGAAATAATCAAGCGTACCTTTACCTTCAAGGAAAAGGAAGCAGTCGTTCAACTGTATAGTCTCCCATGCACCCTCACCTGGATTATTGCATCCAGACATGGAGACCTCATCTTCAGAAAGACATGGCTGCTCTGGAGATGGTGCTACACCGGACAACAAAAATCATCCCAGAGCTTAGTCATCTCTCTTCTCAGGAATGGTTGAGAGCCAAAGGGCTAACAACACTACAGAGCAGACATGACAGGGCGGATCTCATCAAAACCTTTAAAATACTGAACAATTTGGAGGATGTTGATCCCGACAATTTCTTCAAAAGGTCAGATGTAACATGAACGAGGAGCAACGGGTTCAAGCTCAACAAACCACAATGTAGGACAGAAAACAGGAGAGGCTTTTTCACCCATAGCGTTTTAAACATTGGAACTGCCTACCCGCCGAAGCCGTAAACGCCAAAACTCTGCTGAGTTTTAAAATACAACTAGAAAAGATCATCAGTGCAAATGGGGGGAACCTTTGACAAGCTGCCGGCTTCCTGTCCTCATCAAGGTCACTAGTATTGGTGGCCCTCACGTAAATTCAGGTAAATAATTTGTTGCTCTTTTAGGGGTCTTTTTAATAAGTTACATCACACTCATTCTTACATATCTATATCAGAGGAAGTTTGATTCTGTCCAAGGTTGGGGCCCAGATGCTTGGGGTTAACCTCATTAAACTTTGCAAGGTGACTGGTGGGTGTTGGAGGAACGTCATAGAGTGGGTCAGGGTCAGATTTCCTTTCATGAAGTCAGTAAAGATGATATCTTTGAGGCAAAGTCCATCATATTTTATTATTCGTTCATTATATTACTCACATATTTGGGAAAGTGTCATTCTCTGCATTGCCCTGATAGGGGCCCAGGTATGCATCTCTATGCAAGGTGATGTCTGCCTCTTTGTCAGAGACTGGGGACCAGATGCTTGTAGCCAAGCTCATCAAACTTTGCAGGGTAATAAAGTAGCTGTCACGACTGCAAGAAAAATGGCAGGTTGGATAACAAGGACCTTCCAAACAAAGGATTCCATACCAGTAATGATATTTTTTAAGACATTAGTTCTCTCTCTCTTGGGTGGAATATTGTTGAACTCTAACAGCCCCGTTAAGAGACAGAAATTGTTGACCTAGAGAGCGTGCAAAGATCCTTTAGTGCTTCAATCCACTGTATAAGTCATATTAATTATTGGGACCATTTAAAAGTTCTAAATCTGTATCCTTCAGATCACAGGCAAGAGAAATACATAATAATCTAAATGAGGAAGATATTAGTGGGACTGGTTCCAAATCTGAACACAGAAATAACACAACATGAGACCAATAGACATGGCAGGATGTGCAGAATACCCCCATTGAAAACCAGAGGTGCAAAAGGTACGCTGAGGGAGAACTCTGTCAACATCAAGGGCCCAAGAATTTTCAACACTCTCCCGCCACACGTAAGGGGCATAACTGACTGGCCTCTCTCATTGTTCAAGAGAGAAATCGACAAACACCACCAAAGAATACGTGATCAACCAAGTTCTGATTCACATGTCAGGCTGCGAGCTGCCGCGTCAAACAGCCTGGTTTACCAGACGACCAACCGGAAGGTTCTTTGGAGACCGGGCCGTGGGGCCGTTGATCCCTGGAAGCTAGACAAGGTAGCCACAAGGTAGGGTGACTGGTAGGTGTAGGGAGACACCTACCAGTCTTCTCTCCAGACCTCATAGGAGAGGTCAGGCTCGGCCCCCATGCCTGTTATTTATGGGTCTGGTAAGAGGTAGTAAAAGAATGAGGTGCCAAAATGTGGGCGGTGATGACATATTTGTCTTTGGAAGCTTCCAACATTTAATTGGCACAACATTTTGGTGTCCAGCATATGGTGATATCTATAGTCAAGATGATGGGGAATGTGTCATTCTGCAGGCGTGTGTTCTGCACCAACCGGAGCCAAACATCTCTGGGTGATTGGAAGGTCAATTAAGACATTTGATAGGTGGTTGGGGGTCAGCCCTCTTGCCCTCTTCATGGACATGAAGTCAGTCAGGAAAAGACACATCAAAACACATCTTCTGATGGTAGATTTGCATTATGTGGCTCAGTACTTAAAGTGAGCATGGTTGTGGGGTCTACCCGGGCACTGCCAGGTACCCCATTTAGCATGGTTGTGGGGTCTACCCGGGCACTGCCAGGTACCCCATTTAGCATGGTTGTGGGGTCTACCCGGGCACTGCCAGGTACCCCATTTAGCATGGTTGTGGGGTCTACCCGGGCACTGCCAGGTACCCCATTTAGCATGATTGTGGGGTCTACCCGGGCACCGCCAGGTACCCCATTTAGCATGGTTGTGGGGTCTACCCGGGCACCGCCAGGTACCCCATTTAGCATGGTTGTGGGGTCTACCCGGGCACTGCCAGGTACCCCATTTAGCATGGTTGTGGGGCCTACCCGGGCACCACCAGGTACCCCATTTAGCATGATTGTGGGGTCTACCCGGGCACCGCCAGGTACCCCATTTAGCATGGTTGTGGGGTCTACCCGGGCACCGCCAGGTACCCCATTTAGCATGGTTGTGGGGTCTACCCGGGCACTGCCAGGTACCCCATTTAGCATGGTTGTGGGGTCTACCCGGGCACTGCCAGGTACCCCATTTAGCATGATTGTGGGGTCTACCCGGGCACCGCCAGGTACCCCATTTAGTATGGTTGTGGGGTCTACCCGGGCTCCGCCAGGTACCCGTATTTAGTAAAATATGTAACATTGTGAACATTTATACATTTATTCATGATGTCAGACTGAGACATTCCTTTCATATAGATAAGTAACAATTTAATTTCAGAAAAAAATTCAGTGTTTACAAATGAAATCTTTGTATTGCATTTATTGTTTAATTTAAAATAAAGATTTATTAACAATAATAAAATATATAAGTACTGTACATGGAATCCAAGCATAATTATAATTTATGGAACAAGTATATTCTAAAAAACATTTCTTAACAATTTGATAATTAAAATTTTATCAAAAGCATCCAACGTTTCAATATTGGTGTATATTGGCATCAGGTTTACATTTAGACATGTTTCATTGAATACGACTGCACATACCATGTTGATTATTTTCTTGTTTAGGGCTTCTATTCTTCTGACTAGTGCTCTTGTGGATTGGTTTAATTGGAAGAGGAGTTCTACCTCTTCCTCTTTAATTGGAAGAGGATGTCATAGTTGTTCAAGGCTGATTAAAAGAACAAAAACTAACTATATTATGCATTATATTTATTATAATTTACACAATGTTTTGAACCAACGAAGGTTTATTCTCAAGTGAGGAGTGACAAGACATGAGGAAACAACCGACTTACAGCACTGGAAAGTCAGTGTTGTAACTCGTATGTTGTAACAAGCATACAAATTGTCAAGTGAATTGTGAAAGAAATAAGAGTAAAGGGAAAATGAGAAAATGGGCCTATAAACTATGCATACAAAACTAATCAAAACTGAATATGCAGTCATATTTAATGAAACGTGTCTAAAGTTTCAATATTACACTAACACTCGCTAATGTCTTGCAGTATTACCTGGAGCTGAACAAACCTTACCAAGCAGAGAACACAGAGAGCAGTTTCCTGAGCATGCTGCAGAGTCCTGATTATTCCTCAAAAGTGCGTGATGTAAGTCCAAATATTGATGATGAAGGATATGAGATGCCATTCAGTCCAAGTCCATTTCAAGACGTTTTGATAGATGGTGAAACCCACAATGGACAGCGTGTTCACACTCCACGTCTAACTCCTTTGCAAATAGATTTACTTCAACAGGGGACTGGAATGACTAGTCCTAGCTTAATTAAAACTAGTTTCTCAATGTCTTCACTCAAGAAAAACAATGAGAATGTATTTATCTTTGATCAAGAAACTATTATATCTGTAAAAAAGAGTGATGAGGCACTTGCAAACACCGAGGAAGAATCTGATGCCGATTCATACCTAAAGATGGGCCCTGGATTAACACCAAATACAACAGTGAGTTATGGAAGTCGAGAAAATTCCCCGCTAGTTAGGATTGGAGAGGTCCCTAAACCTGAGAGAGCGCCAAGAAATCAATCGAATGGAAATTTTGGTATTGTTCGTCATAAACTGGTTCATAGCACATCAGAGATGGAGAAGAGTGACAGCGGCGTTCACAGCCCCACAGCATACATGCAAACAAATCCAGGTTACGTCAACATCAGAAGCTTTCCTAAAATGGGAGAAGGGGATATTTCCTCTGTTAAATTAGCTACTCAAGAAATAAATTAGCTTTCAGAATAATGATTACTATGAACAACTTCCGTACCTAAAAGCTTTGGCCAGATGTATTGCACAATGAAACTGGAGAAAATATTGATCATCTTTCAGTAATCATCTACCATCTGAAAGGTAGAACAGAACTCAACCTGAAGCTTCGGTGTGTTAGGCTCCTTATGTGTAGAACATCTACCAGAGCTCAGTAGTGGATGATGTCGTATATACTCAGTCACTCGGTTAAACACCGCTCAATCTGGCCACTAACGGGATGGGATATATGTCCCTGACAATGGTATACCATACCATGAAGAATGGCATGCAATATGGGAGGAGAAAGTAGCTGTATAAGCAATATTTAACAACTTTAGAATGTGTTCAGGGTCTTTCATATTTTTACCATATACTTTAATAATTCAGGATATAAGTGAGAAAGAGACTGCTGCAACCAAACAGCAGTATACTAATATGAAAACTGTGTGTGGGCAATGGTGAAGTTTTTTTGTCATTACATTATATGCTTTTTTGTCATTACATTATATGCTGCAGACATAATGCTGACCATAAGTTTGTCTTGAGTTCAATATTACCAGATAGTACAATTAAAGTACCAGTAACAATAATGAGTGAAAAATGTCAGTATAATGATCACTTGTAATTATGTAAAACAGTGAGTAATATGCATTCTGATACGGTATTCGATATTATATTTAAATTAAAATAGCTAGGCAGGAATCAAGGGGGTTAATGTGAAGATTTTCTTTCTTATGGACATTTGCTAAAATTGAGCTAATCTGTAAAGTCAAAGATTGACCTGCTGTGTGAACAAATCCACAAGGGCCGTGACGAGGGTTCGAACCTACGTCCGAGAGGATCCCAAACGTTGCCTTAATCGACTGAGCTACAATCCTTGTGGATTTGTTCATTTGATGCATCACGTCATTATGATTTCTGTGTGTCTGCTGTGTGAAGATTAGGAATCAAACGGATTGAGAAAGCAAAATTGAGCATTTTCAACGATAACAGTTTGCATCACTTGTTTTAAAACTACAAGAATCATAGTGTACTAGAAATCCTGACTTGTGTTTCAAGAAAGCATGAGGCCACAGAGGTTTGAAACTCAAAAATATAAGTAATTTATGTTGTGTATGTGATGGAGTGCGAAAAGATAAGTGAATTCAGAGACAATTCTATAACCAATGTTCCAGCAATGTGTAAATATTTCATTTAAAATGATCTGCTACTAGAAATTTTAGCCAAATATCCCCAGTTTGCTAACTGTAGGTAGTAACTAAGTGATTGTAACCTATCCACCGCTGCCCACTGGATGGAGGGCGGTGTGCAGGACAAACATATCAATTGTGACACTAGCTCTCCATACATGTCAGTTGCTTAATTTAGAAACTGTACTTGTGGTCGATCTCGAACCCATTTGTTTTGTGACCACTTATATTGAATTTTGTAACTAGCTCATCAAGACTGTAACTTGCTTAGCTAATGAATTGTGGGGTTCAGTCCCTGAGCCCATTATGTGCCTCTGTAACCCTTTCCACTACCGCCCACAAGATGGGCAAAGAAAATAAAGTTTTCTGAACATACGTGCCTAGGCATAAGGCATGAAGCCTTATACCTAGCTGTCTTAAGCCAAGAGTGTATTATAAAGGTTCGGTCAAGGCAGGGACGTCTTGATAGCATTGTAGGCCCTGGCCAAAGCAATGCATTGTGGCCTCCTACCCAGATGATGGTCCCTAGGGCCCCTACCCAGATGATGGTTCCTAGGGGCCCCTATCCAGATGATGGACCCTAGGGCCCCATACTCAGATGATGGACCCTAGGGCCCCTACCCAGATGATGGTCCCTAGGGCCCCTACCCAGATGATGGTCCCTAGGGCCCCTACCCAGATGATGGTCCCTAGGGCCCCTAACCAGATGATGGTCCCTAGGGCCCCTACCCAACTGATGGACCCTAGGGGCCCCTATCCAGATGATGGACCCTAGGGCCCCATACCCAGATGATGGTCCCTAGGGGCCCCTATCCAGATGATGGGCCCTAGGGGCCCCAACCCAGATGATGGGTCCTTGGGGCCCCTACCAGATGATGGACCCTAGGGCCCGTACTAAGATGAGGAGCCCTGCCCATCTGCTAAAGTGCAGAATTACCGCCAGTGATGTACAAATTATTTATATTCTAAATATAATTTAAAATGAGATTTAAATTCCATGTCTTTCCTGCAAGAGGTCGAGTAATTACCTGGCAAGATATATATATATATATATATATATATATATATATATATATATATATATATATATATATATATATATATATATATATATATATATATATATATATATATATCTATCTCTATCTATCTATCTATCTATCTATCTATCGTGCATGCCTCACAGCTGTGCAGGGGACTTCCTTTTGGCAGTCCCTATGTCTGCGACAGGCACACGTCTTGATCCGCAGGAGCTCCGTATTGCAGTCGCTCTCCGTCTTGCTGCCCCTATCCACACTGTTCATAGGTGTATTTGCGGCGAGGCAGATGCTGACGAATATGGACTGCATGGCCTGCACTGTGGAAAATCTGGTGGTTGGCACACTAGACACGACGAAGTCAATGACATCATTAAAAGAAGCCTTGCCTCTGCTCAGTGTCCAGCGGAGAGAGAGCCCCGCAACCTACTGAACCGTGACTCTGTTAGCTTTGCCGGCCGACCAGACGGAATCACACTGCGACCGTGGAAGGGTGGCAGACAGTTGGCATGGGACTATACTTGTGTATCCACCCTGGCAACCACATACATCAGCCTCTCTGCCGGCACAGCAGGAGCCGCGGCGACATGCAGAGAAAGAGACAAGTCAGCCAAGTACAGGCAATTAGATCATCAGTACAACTTCGTTCCAATAGGGTCTGAGACCCTAGGCCCATGGGGAGAGAGTGCAAGAAGGTTTCTTAAGGATCTTGGTTCCAAGCTCATTGACACCACAAGAGACCCTAGAGCAGCAAGTTTTCTCTTTCAGCGCCTCAGTGTCGCGATCCAGAGGGGAAATGCTCGCTGCATCCTCGGTTCCTGCCTGGCGTCGGAGGAGTTCGAGGAAATCTACAGCCTCTAGGAAGCGAACTTTTTTTTGTGTCCTCTTAATGTTAATTTTTTGTATAAAATCAGATATGTAACTGTATAACCTTGCATAATAATGTGTACACCATAAAAAAGGGGGGTGGTAGGAGAAGCGAACACTCTTACGTATTCAAAGTTAAATGGCAAGTTTTTCCCTGAATGCTCTGTGTTCCCTTCTCTGAGGCTGTGGGTCCCTATAATTGCACCAGTGGTGGTACCCCCCCCCCCTATATATATATATATATATATATATATATATATATATATATATATATATATATATATATATATATATATATATATACACACATATATATATACATATATATATACACACACATATATATACATTTATATATACATATATATACAGAGCACCACTTGGTTTCCGAACTTTAGTTATCCGAAACTTCCAGTTTCCCGATTGGGGTTGGGGAGTCATGCTACCCGAACAAGTTCGGGTAGGAAGGGGTCCGCCAAGCGTCACGCCGGCTTGTGGTGGTGGGTGGGCGATGGTCCAGTTTGCCCACTGTGACTTCACAGATTCACGGCCTATTATTCCTATTATTTTGAATTGCCATAAGGCTGGAATGTTCATTCTGTGCTTTTGTTTTACATATCTGCACAATCAAGAAACATCTGTGCACCATGTTGGCTCCAAATGCACCCATTGCGTCAGTGATGGCTGACTGGTGGGTGGATGGACGATGGAACTTAGGTGGGAGGCAGTATGAATGAGGGGGGGGGAGAATCAGTGAGAGAGGGGGGGAGGGAGGGGGAGGTAGGGAGAGATGTTAGGAGGTAGGGAGAGATGCTAGGAGGTAGGGAGAGATGCTAAGAGGGAGGGGGAGGTAGGGAGAGATGCTAGGAGGTAGGCAGGAAGGGATGGAAGTAGTGAGAATTAGGGAGGGAAAGGCAGGCTGGCAGGCACAGGCAGGCAGGCACAGGCAGGCAGGCAGGCAGGCTAGCTTGCAGGCAGGGAGTGAGTGGTAGTCACGCGGTTGAACCGCGTGACCTTGAGATATGGGATGTAGGGGGCCGGGTGGTTTGCTGGTGGTGGGGGTGAGACCGGCTCATTCCCGAAGATAAGCCTAACACACACTACCCGTTAGCATGATGGCAGGGGGGGAGGCAGGCTGGCTGGAAAGGAAGCAGGCTGGCAGGCAGGCAGGCTGGCAGGCTGGCAGGCAGGCTGGCTGGCAGGCTGGCAGGCTGGGAAGGAGGCAGGCTGGCAGGCTGGGAAGGAGGCAGGCAGGCAGGCTGGGAAGGAAGCAGGCTGGCAGGCAGGCTGGCAGGCTATATATATTATATATATATAATATATATATATACATACATATGCATGCATATGCGAACAAGCTTGAATGGTCCCCAAGCATATATGCAAATGAAACTCCACACCCCAGAAGTGACTTGAACCCGGACCTCCAGGAGCTAAATCATTTATATATATTATGAATAACAGAGGTCCCAGGACAAAGTCTTGAGGCACTCCACTTACAACATTTTCCCAGTCTGACTTAACCCCATATATACTAACACTGTTTCCTTTGGTATAGCCATGCCCTAATCCAACTTAATATAACACCCCTACACCATGAGCCTCTATCTTTTTAATCAGTCTTTCATGTGGCACTGTACCAAAAGCTTTGCTAAAGTCAAGGTACACAACATCATAACCCTTACCACTATCAACTGCCTCAACTTTGCTGTAATAAAATGATAGCAAATTTGTTAACATGAATGGCCATCACCATCACCTCTGCACTCACACGTGCACGATTCCTTGCCAATTGAATACTTTCCAGGCTTTGTTTAGTCCAGATACATGGACTAAGTATTTTGATCTTAGACATGTTGACCCTACTCGTCCTGATAATTTATTTCTCCTATAAACACCTAGTTGATTCGGTGGATACATATATCACTTTACCCCCACCCATATTGGTACACATGTCGTTGTTGCCTCTTCTTGGGAAGAGGCTGTTGGAAATAACCAACAGTTTTATACATCTTTGTATTTTATGCAACCTTTGTATTAACTACAAGTAGTTACTAAAATTACTAACTTGTAGATTTAATCATTATCATGATTTACTTATACATATTGCCAGATTCTTCCTAGTCAGAGTGACGACGTGAGGAACGTCAGGCAGTAACATGATTTCTCTCCACATTTAGTTGGATTTATAATAGTCCAGTTTATCATTTCCTTTACTAAAAATAGTTACTAATAAGTTTAATTTCGTAGTATACTACTACTTACTGGAGCTCCCTTATTTAGTTGATATTAAACATTCTAGAGGAAATTACTTTAATGTAAATGATTTTACTTTAATTTCCTCGATTAGTTGCACAACTTTAATAAGCCAATTTATGTTACAAGAAATTCTATTTTATCATAGTAGAATTTAATGTGATATTAATACTCGTCACTACCTCTTCCTTAGTCAATTGCGATATATACATATCCATTTACGCTCGAGATGTCTATCGAGCCGCGCATGCGCAATAAGGAAGAGGAGGAAGACGGGAGGAGCGTCACTAGACACGAGGGAACGAGAGAGCACGACGCGGACGCCATTGACAGCGTGTAGCAGAGCTACGTTTGATCCCATTTATTTCACTCCAACGACCAGTAGAGCGGCTCGGCAGCTAGGTTTACCTTTTTGTTATTATGTGGCCACAATTAACATTTAGGCTAGTTGTCGTTAGGCCGTAGAACAAATAATACAATCCCGTACGTGTCTTAAGTAAATTTACCATCTAAATAGATGATTAATTTTATTATTTTCTCCAAAGAGAATTTACAGTGCTTGAATATAAATTGCACAGATATTGGCTGAAATTTCCTACAGTTATCCTCATAATTTAGGATGTATTTGTAGTTACTTATTATGTAGAAGATTTCTACAATGTAATTGCCTTTCAGTACCATGGCGACACCAACCGAGGTGCTAGGCTTCCCCACCGTTCCGTGCAACAATTTGCCCTATGCAACACGTCGTCGGTGGAGCGTAGCAACTGATTACACCTCACTAGATTTACAGCTAAGCTGTCCCTTTTTTATCTGTAGCAATAACTCTGTAGTTACAGTAGTGATCTCTCAAAGAGATCAATTACATTAACCCATTGATTTATATACTATACTATTCTATTCAACATTATATTGAGGTGTATTTACCTCCAATTAATATTATATAATCAACCTTATTTACTTTCATATTTTATTTACTCTGGTGAAGAACCAGCACCAGAATAATGCTAGGGATGTATTAATCTTTTAGCTTGTAACCCCCCAATTTTGTGTAAGTTAATTTGACTCCATTTATATAAGAAATACAGTTTCACTAAGATCCATAGGACACTAGTTCTTGGGATCAGTTTTTCCATTGCCTTATTTTGTTTTCCACTTTTTCTCAAAGTGGTGGTCCTTCATAGCTATCGAAGTATATATTTAATTATTAGTTATTGGAGTCAGGTTTTCCCCCACAGAGGCTGACCGCTTAGCCTCGTTGTCCTGCATTGGGAGACCCCTGTTTGGATCTCCAAAAATGGGCGGTTAAATACCAGCATTAGCACAGTTCTCCCACACCATGTTGCAACTGGTGACAGGGAACTGAAAGACTGCCACAAAGATATTAAATATCCATAGAGCCCAAGGCCATTCTGTCCTCCAAATATATACGTTTAGTCGACCCCCTTGTGGTCGTCGTCAGCATCTTCGCGTTCTGAAGCTCACGTTTGATAGTAAATCCTTCCATCTTCAGTCATTCTTACTGGTGCCAAATATTCCGTTCAGGAGTACATCCCCTCTTCTAGGCTCTGCAGCAGGTGATGAGTTTTGGGCATGAGCCCTTCAGGTGCACAAGTAAGTAATTATCAAAAGAAGGCACCAAACTGGGAAGGCTATGTAGCACCATCAAATGTGCGGGGTAATCAGAGGGCGCTAAATATCACTAAGGATGCCAATACTAGAACAGAAACGCATAAGGCGAACGATATCAAAAGTATCCGAGTCGCCAAGAATTCTATCGAGAGACAAGCGACCGCGGGGGATGGTTGGAAAACAAGACACACGCTTGTCCCGGAAGTCAGGACATTCAACAAGGATATGCACGACTGTAAGAGGGACAATGCAATTTGGACAATAAGGAGCAGGGCGGCACTCCATTAAGTGACCGTGAGTTAAACGGGTATGGCCAATACGTAATCTAGCCAAAGCCGTTTCCCACCTCCGGTTATGGTGGTAGGAGGAAGGCCACTGGGACACACGACTCTTAAGAGTACGCAGTTTGTTACCAATAACAGAAGACCAACAACTCTGCCAGTGGGCAAGGATGGAGGTATGAATAACTGGGTAAAAGTCGGAATAAGGAATACCTTTACGGGAGATGGGACAAGTGCGGATAGCTTCCTTAGCGGCAGCATCTGCACGCTCATTTAAAGAGACACCAACATGGCTAGGAACCGAGCAAAACTCAACCAACTTAAATTTACTGGAGATAAGAAACAGCCAATGTTGAATCTCGAGGGACCACCGGGTGGACCGGATTAAAG
Organism: Procambarus clarkii; assembly: GCF_040958095.1. Lineage (NCBI taxonomy): Eukaryota > Metazoa > Arthropoda > Malacostraca > Decapoda > Cambaridae > Procambarus > Procambarus clarkii. Next base: position 6,589,356 of record NC_091176.1, on the reverse strand, counting down.
GACCCTAAAGCCACGAGGGCACTACAAGAGTCAACTACCACCACAAAGGAGGATTGACACTGGGAAAGCAGAAGATGAAGAGCATAGAGAATAGCATAAAGTTTCTGCTGTGAAGATGCTAGCCTCCGGAGGAAGGCGACACATATAAGTGTGGTCAGGAAAAACAACAGAGTAGCCCACACCATCAGCAAACTTAGTCCCATTGGTGAAGATGGGAAAGGAGTGGGAGTGAGAAGAAAAGTGCTCAAGGAAGAGGCGTTTCAGAACCATAGGAGGGGTAAAAGCTTCAGTAATGCGGGTCATAAAAGTACAAAATTTGGGAAGGGGGACCCTCTACGGGGGCAAGGATGGAACAATACGAGGAGAAACATTGGTAATATGAACCGAAAGAGAATCTTGTAAGCAAGACAAATGGACAGAAAGAGGAAGGTGGTGAAGAGGAACAGGAACTACAGAAGGGCTAAAAGTCAAAGCACGATAGAGGCGAGAGTGAGGATGCTGGAAGGATCGCGAAAGATAACGAAGACTGTAGCGATCACGGCGGTCCCGGAGAGACAGGAAGCCAGTGTCAGCGTACAAGCTGAGGGTAGGAGTTGAACGAAAAGCACCAGAGCTGAGGTGCAACCCAGTATGGTGCAAAGGATCAAGACGGCGAAGAGTAGAAGGAGAAGCAGAAGAGTATGCAGGACAACCATAATCGAGTTTAGATAGGACGAGAGAGGAATGCAAATAGAGGATCGTGCACCTATCCGCTCCCCAAGATGTATGGGACAAAACCTTATTTAGGTTAAGGGCCTTAGAGCATTGAACACGGAGGTAAGAGATATGGGGCGACCAAGACAAACGAGTGTCAAAGAATAACCCCAAAAGCTTCGTGGAATCTTTGTATTTAAGGGGACGACCATAGTGACAGAGAGAGACGAAGAACAACCCACTTCCGAGTAAAAGTCATGGCACAAGTCTTAGTAGTAGAGAACTTGAAGCCATGATTGGTGGCCCAAGATAACACGGCATCAATCGCAAGTTGAAGCCGCGTTTGAAGGAGAGGTGAATCATCACCTCGACAGCAAAGAGTAAGATCGTCAACATAAAGAGCAGAGAAGATGCCAGAAGGGAGGAAAGAAGACCATTGAGGGCAACCAGAAAAAGAGTAGTACTCAGAGCACTACCTTGGGGTACACCTTCATACTGCCGAAAAGAGGCAGAGAGAGTGGTACCAAGCCTGACTCGAAAGGTACAACGAGAGAGAAAGCTTTGAAGGAAGAGAGACTGAGATTACCACGAAGGCCAAAAGAACGAAGTTGGGACAGAATATGGTATCTCCAAGTCGTGTCATAAGCCTTTTCCAGGTCAAAAAGGACAGCAACAACGGAGATCTTCGCAGCAAAAGCAGTACGAATATAGACCTCCAAGTTCACTAGGACATAAGTCATGCTGCCGCTCTTGCAAAAACCAAATTGAGGAGAGAGGTGGTGATGGTGTTCCAAGAACCACATCAGGCGGACATTTACCATATGCTCAAAGAGCTTGCAGACACAACTCGTGAGAGTTTGTGTCTGCAGGGGTGTGAGTTCAAGATTCCACATGAGTGGGCGCACCAGAATTTAGAAGAGATAGAGAAGAAGCGAGGACGAACGGTTCGAGAAGACGGCCTCGGGTGTTTGTCAGAATATCACCCCAGAGGGAATGTCGCCAGTTGAAATCACCCAAAAGGAGCACCGGCTCTGGCAAGGAGTCCAGGAGGTGCCTAAGGCCAGGAAGGGAAAGCAGGACATTTGGGGGGAGATAAATGGAACAGACTGTATACCATTTACCCACGAAAACACGGGCAGCAGAACAATGGATAGGTAACAGAAGAAGTAGGGGGACGAAGGGAACACCAGAACGAATTAAGAGAGCAGTAGAGTTATGGGCCGCTGGGGGGGGGGGGGAGAAAGAAAGGAATAACCACGAAAGTGACCAAGACGAGCACCAAGCATTGGTTCCTGGACACAAACACAAAGTGGTGAAAACTGTGTAATTAGAAGTTGGAGTTCATGGAAGTTGGCATAAAATCCACGAATATTCCACTGAAGAATAGACATTACCAAAGAGAAAGGTCAGTAACAGAGAACAAGAAAGAAACAAAGGTAAAGAAGAACACAGTTTATTAAAGAATCTCAGGATCAGGAGCAGGGTCAGCAAAATCAGGGTTAGGGGGCATGGGTAAACTGAATAAGGATGGAGGGAAGCGGAAGGACAGTCCAGAGGCGGACTGATGGGGTCCGGAGGATGAGGAGACAACTGAGAGGGACAGGCAAGGACAGCTGGAGGAGGGGGAGGGGCAGAAATCAGGGAGTGCACCTCAGCAAGGGCAGCGACCGAGGAATCGGGGGCGAAAGAAACCTCCATATCTGGGACGGGGTCCGACCACTGAAATGGGAGGGGACGTAGTGACAGAGTCAGAAGGCGGGGGCGACGAAGAAAGTGAAGCCTTCTTACCCGCTGGAGAGGAAGGAGGAGAGGAGCCAGGCTTACGTTTCTGACTCAAGAGACAGGCGTGCCAGTAACAATGTACCGGGTGACAGACTCAATGGTCTCAGCAGGAGAAGAGGAATGGAAGCGAACAACATGAAGATTGCTGGGAGGATGATGGATATCAGCCTGGACAGACAGGTAGTGTGGAGGGTCAAGAGACTGGGGAAAGGGTCGGGAAGGAAGAGTGGGGGGAGATGGGGAAGAAGACATAGGAGATATGATGGACTGGGTAGGAAGGGGGAAGATGGAGAACCAGGAGGGAGACCTGTCGAGACAGGAGGCAAAGGAATAGGGGAGGAGGTGGTGAGTGTGGTTGGGTTTAAGGCCTGGAAACGGTTGTGAGGACTGAGGAAGGTGGGAAGGATGAGGAGAGGTCGAGATCTACATGTGAGCATAGAATACGCCAGCGAAGGGGTGAGATGACGAACTTGGCATCTAGATTCAGGATAAGACAGACGATCACGGTGCTTCAAGTTGAGGACGGCTTCCTCGAGTTTGTAGTGTATACACTAGCATGAGAAAGTAGGGTGGGCCTCACCGCAATTGAGGCAGTGAGCCTGGGGAGAAGTGCACTCGAACTTAGAATGACTATCGTCCCCACACAAGGGGCACAGATACACAGTACTTGTGCATTTGAGGACACCGTGCCCGAACTTCCAACATTTATTGCAAAGTCTAGGAGAGGGAATGTACTCCTGAACGGAGCATCTGGCACCAGCAAGAATAATAGAGGGCGGAAGGGGCCCTACTATCAAAGGTGATTTTAACAACTCGAAGGGGCTGACGGCGACGACCACGAGGGGGGTCGAGTAAACGTGTCCCACCTGGAGGACAGAATGGCCTTGGGCTTTGAGGATATGTTTAATATCCTCATGGCAATCTTTGAGGTCCTGAACACCAGTTGCAACATGGTGTGGGAGGAGAACAATGCCAACACTGGCATTTAACCAAGCATTTTTGGAGATCCGAACAAGGGTCTCTCCAATGCAGGACAAAGCGGCTAAACAAGTAGCTGCATCCTGAAAAGGAGCAGCGACAACACGCGTACTGTAACTGGTGGAGTTTAAAAGTAACAGAGGCATCTACTGAATCAACAAGGTGTTTATGGAGGGAGAAATCATCAGGAGGAGTAGAATCCAGATGGTGGAGATCAAAGTATTTAGTCCACGTAGCGGGACCAAACAAGGCGTTGTAAGTATTAGTATGGGAAGGGATCATGCGAGTGCGGCCGTGGCGGGGACAGCGTTGAGAACCCCAGAGAGCGGGTAAAAGGCCAGTAGTCACAATGAGAGAAGGAGTCGTGCCAGGGGACGAGTGGTCACACTAGGGGCTGGGAACTCGTCCCTACCACAGAGGAGGGAGGGGAGTAGTCAGGGGGTCGGGGCCCAATGCAGCGGGGGCTACAGGGGCCTGGTCTTACAACACAGCTGACTCGGGGGCTTGGTCGCCCACCCCACGAGCCTGAGAAGGAACAAAGGAAACATTATAAGCCATGAAACGAGGAAAAAAACTTTCATTCACGAATGTGCCCCCACACCCACCATGGAGCCACAATTAGAGGCAGGACACCCAACAAGAAGCTATCGTCCAATCTTGCCGGGGCCCCCCAGGGGTTTGTCGTGAGTATACGCCCCAGAAACACCACCTTAAGAAACCGTGAGTCCGTCGAGATCGGGGTCAGTGACGAAAGGAGGATTGACACTAAAAGGTTCCCCTCGCTCTCGACATCGAGTACTACAGTTTACGGGTGTAAGATTATGCCTTCTCAAACACCTGGGCGTCAAAATAGAAGAAGTCTATTTTGAATAATCAAACAGCCAAAAGGTCAGCAGGAAATGACAATTACAAAGGAGAAGAGGGGGAGGGGGGGGGGGGGAATGAAACACAAGGAAAAGGAAAAGAGTTCTGGCAAATTAGTAAAGACAGCAGCCAGAGCATAAGGTTTCAAAAGGACAGAGGACTGACCCATGGAGCATCACACTCCGGCAGCCGCCCACCAAGCCCCTCACGGCGATAACGAGTCAGAAAGGGAGGGGGTTCAGGTGCACAAGTGAGGCGTCTCTATGCCCCTTGTAATTACCTAAGTGTAATTACCTAAGTGTAGTTACAGGATGAGAGCTACGCTCGTGGTGTCCCGTCTTCCCAGCACTCTTTGTCATATAACGCTTTGAAACTACTGACGGTCTTAGCCTCCACCACCTTCTCACTTAACTTGTTCCAACCGTCTACCACTCTATTTGCGAAGGTGAATTTTTCTTATATTTCTTCGGCATCTGTGTTTAGCTAGTTTAAATCTATGACCTCTTGTTCTTGAAATTCCAGGTCTCAGGAAGTCTTCCCTGTCGATTTTATCAATTCCTGTTACTATTTTGTATGTAGTGATCATATCACCTCTTTTTTCTTCTGTCTTCTAGTTTTGGCATATTTAATGCTTCTAACCTCTCCTCGTAGCTCTTGCCCTTCAGTTCTGGGAGCCACTTAGTAGCATGTCCTTTGCACCTTTTCCAGTTTGTTGATGTGCTTCTTAAGATATGGGCACCACACAACAGCTGCATATTCTAGCTTTGGCCTAACAAAAGTCATGAACAATTTCTTTAGTATATCGCCATCCATGTATTTAAATGCAATTCTGAAGTTAGAAAGCATAGCATAGGCTCCTTGCACAATATTCTTTATGTGGTCCTCAGGTGATAGTTTTCTATCTAGAACCACTCCTAGATCTCTTTCTTTATCAGAATTCTTTAAAGATTTCTCACATAATATATAGGTTGTGTGGGGTCTATGTTCTCCTATTCCACATTCCATAACATGACATTTATTAACATCAAATTCCATTTGCCAAGTGGTGCTCCATATACTTATTTTGTCCAGGTCTTTTTGAAGGGCATGACAGTCATCTAAATTTCTTATCCTTCCTATTATCTTAGCATCATCAGCAAACATGTTCATATAATTCTGTATACCAACTGGTAGATCATTTATGTACACAATAAACATCACTGGTGCAAGAACTGAACCCTGTGGTACTCCACTTGTGACATTTCTCCATTCCGATACATTGCCTCTGATTACTGCCCTCATTTTTCTATCAGTCAGAAAATTTATCATCCATGTTAGAAGCTTACCTGTCACCCCTCCAATATTTCCCAGTTTCCAGAACAACCTCTTATGTGGAACTCTGTCGAAAGCCTTTTTTAGGTCCAGATAGATGCAGTCAACCCAACCATCTCTTTCCTGTAATATCTCTGTGGCTCGATCATAGAAACTGAGTAAATTCGATACACAGGATCTTCCAGATCGAAAACCATACTGTCTGTCTGATATTATATCATTTCTCTCTAGGTGTTCTACCCATTTAGTTTTGATTAGTTTTTCCAATACTTTCACTATTACACTTGTCAATGATATAGGTCTATAATTGAGGGGGTCTTCCCTGCTGCCACTTTTGTAGATTGGAACTATGTTAGCCTGTTTCCACCCGTCTGCTACGATTCCTGTACACAGGGATGCCTGAAAGATCAGGTGAAGTGGAATGCTGAGCTCAGATGCACATTCTCTCAGAACCCATGGTGAAACGCCATCTGGGCCAGCTGCTTTGTTCTTACCAAGCTCCTTGAGCATTTTTCCACTTCGTCTCTAGACACCTCTATGTGTTCTATGTTGTTCTCTGGAATTCTTATTGTATCTGGTTCCCTAAAGATTTCATTTTGTACAAACACACTTTGGAACTTTTCGTTTAGTGTTTCACACATTTCCTTTCATCTTCCGTGAATCTATTTCCCATTTTCAACCTCTGAATATTATCCTTTACCTGCAATTTGTTGTTTATGAATTTATAGAATAGACCTGGTTCTGTTTTACATTTGTCCGCAATCCCTTTTTCAAAATTTCTTTCTGCCTCTCTCCTCACTGCCGTGTAGTTGTTTCTCGCATCTTTGTATCGCTGGTATGTTTGGGGGTTCGGCCTCTTCCTGTATTGATTCCATTTTTGTGTCTTTCGGTCTCTAGCCCTCTCGCAATTTCTATTGAACCAATCCTGTTTCCTAGTTCTGCATCTCTGTTTTGGTATAAATTTTGTTGTGCCTTTATCATATATTTCACAAAACTTGCCATACATCTCATTCACTTCCTTGCCTAGCATCAAGTCTGTCCAATTATACTCACTAAAAAAATTTCTAAGGTCACCATAATGTCCTCTCCTGAAGTCTGGTTTTTCAACTGCTTCAACCTCCTTATTTTCTTCCAGCTTATAACGCATTGCATACTTTATTCCCAAAAAGACATGGTCACTTTTACCCAAGGGAGGAAGGTACTGAATGTCAAATATCTCTTCCTCCTTCCTGGTAAATATCAAATCTAGCATGGAGGGAACGTCCCCTTCCCTCATCCTCGTAGCTTGTTTAACATGTTGATACAAGAATGTTTCCAGGATGAGGTCTACAAATTTACAGGTCCAAAAATCTTCTGTTTTAGCTTCATATGCTTCCCAGTCTATGGATTTCAAGTTGAAGTCACCGACTATCAACAGTCGTGATCTATCGTTATCCGCTCCCGCTATAATCTCTCTCATTATTGTTATAAGACCTTCACGTTTACTATCTAGCTCCTCCTTTGACCATGTGCTGCTTGGCGGTGGACTATATGCATTTATCATCATTAGTTTATCATCCTCATAGCAGATCTCTAGTGCTATTATGTCAACTTCTTGTGGATTGGCAGTCATTATTTCCTTCACCTTTAGGTGTTCTTTTACCAGCACAGCAACGCCACCGCCTTTCCTAATTTTTCTGTCCCGTCTCCAAATTGAGTAGCCCCTTGGGAATATGACCTCATTTAAAATTACATCTTCAAGTTTTGTCTCCGTGAGTGCAACAATGTCTGGTGTCTGCAGCTGTATTACATCACTTAACTCCAGTATCTTCGATCTCACTCCATCTATGTTGGTGTATGCAATCTTCAGGAACTTGTTCCCCCTCTCCTTATTCTTCACTCCCCCTCTCTCTATTGATTTTGTTGGTTTGCCTTTATGTACCACTTTACTGGTTTGCCTACCCCTATCACTTTGTAGAAAAAAGAATTTATTTCTTCTTCATTCCTGCTCTCATTTAAATGTTTTGCCTCGGCGAGGTTCAGTTTCAGCTTCTCTCTATCTTCTTTTGAAAGATCTCGTCTTAACGACCCCCCTTTCCCATCCTCATCCCTTTGCAATTTTCTAGCATTCCTTAGTACTTCTTCCATCTGTTTGGCACCGTTTAGGGTGATCCTCAAAGGTCGATCTTTCCCTTTTACGTACCTGCCTATTCTCCTGTAGTCGCACACATTCTCTCTGTTTGTAAGACCTTCCACGAGGCCAACAATTTTATCTACTACTTTAGCTTCTTCTACAGCTCTTTCTGACCTAGATGTTATCGCCTTTTCTTTGCAGCCAAAAATGATCAGGGACTTACTCCGATCAACTGTGTTTTGCACCAACTTCGGGTTAGATGCCAATTCTTTCCTCACTTCTAGCCTAATGTTTGTTTTATCTTGGTTGCTGCAGTGTTTGACTTCCTTTACTGCTTCTTCTATTTTTTCCTTCTCCTTGGCCACTTGTGCATAAGTGAGTTGCATATCTTTCTTGCACTGTTCTATTCCCTGTGTAACTTCCTCCATCTGTGCTGACAAAAGCTGTTTCTCCTGTTGAATTTCCTTGCCTAACCTATTGTAGTCATTTATGTTTAAATTTACTTTAACTTCTTCCAAAGCTATTTTTAAGAGTTTATTTTCTTCTTCCATGGCTTTGCAATTTGTTTCCAATTGATTCTTATCCTTGCGCAAGTCTTTCACTAAACCCTCAAGACATAAAACTTTGCTATTCAAATGGTCATTACTTTCTTTCAATTTACTAATTATTTCTACATGAGAGTTCACTATAGTATCTAAATTTACCAACTTGTTATGTAGACTACTAATATCAATGCTTTCTTCATTGAATCCCTCAAAATCAAGCTCTGTTTTGTTTTTCCCCTTGCCAGTGGCCATCTTGAATGTTCTTCTCTGCACTGTAAACACTAGGGCAACTTTTTCTCATCCGATTTTTCACTTCCCTTAGCACTTTCCTGTTATCTCACCTATTTTTCAAGAGCACTATACCTTTATGTTCTCTGGGACACCACTCACTACCATCAACCTGTACTACAATACTTAGGATTGTTGAAATATGCTGGAGCTCCTCTGCTGCAAGTGTTGACCCTAGGGGTGTCACCTTTGTGTGGTGACTCGGGTTATTCTAAGAAGGCTCTTCTTCTCACACTCTCTGCAACAATTATGGTGATGCCCACCCTACGTTCTTCTGCATGTGCGCATGTATGCACAACAAATTTGAGGAAGCCATCCTCAATTTATAACGTCACGATCATTTATTTTTTTCTTTGGCGAGATGCCAGGTACACTATCTTTCCCTTATGTCTTATGCTCGTGCGTTGTGTTCCACTTCTCCTCGCCCTCTCCCTCTTTCTTAGATTTGCTACCGTTTCCAGGCTTTGGACTCCGACACCTCCACCACCACCTCTCCTGCTCATTTGCGTTCTGGCCAGAGGGTCTTCCACCTGGTTCTCCGTCTGCTGTTTCCTTCATTCCCAGTCTTCTCCGTGAGAGTGAGGATGCACTGTATATATAACATACAGTGGTACCTTGGCTTACGAGCATCCCTGGTTAGGAGTACTGTATTTCGGGTTACAGGCAGGATTTTCTTGGAAAATTTGTATCGGTATACAAGGGTTGCCTCAGGATAAGAAGGTGTTGATACGCGTACCGGCCGACCTAGCGTGTGGTGGCACGGCGATTGCTGCTCAGTTTACCAGTGCCTTGCACTCAGTGACTATCCCGCACGGCGATTGCCGCTCAGTTTACCAGTGCCTTGCACTCAGTGACTATCCCGCACGGCGATTGCCGCTCAGTTTACCAGTGCCTTGCACTCAGTGACTATCCCGCACGGCGATTGCCGCTCAGTTTGCCAGTGCCTTGCACTCAGTGACTATCCCGCCTGAATTCTTCACAAGGATTTACCGTTTACTTTAGGAGTTTTTGTTATTCGAGCATAAAATTTGTTATAATAGTATATCGCAATGGGTCCCAAGAAAGTCAGTGGTAAGGTTCAAGGCAAGAAATCGCATGTGAGGATGACAATAGAGGAAAAGCAAGAGATCATTCGGAAGCATGAAAATGGTGCACGTGTTGTTGAACTTTGTAGGCAGTACACAAATCCACGTCAATGATATGCACTATACTTGCCAAGAAAAAGGACATTATGACTGCTAAAGTGGCAAAAGGAGTATCAACAATCACGAAGCAAAGAACACAAATACTTGAGGAAGCGGAAAAGTTGTTATTAATTTTGATACACAACAAGGATTTAGCGGGTAATAGTGTTTCAGAGGCCATCATTTGTGAGAAAGCTAGGGCATTGCACGAAGACCTTCTGAAGAAAACTCCTGGAACGAGTGCAGATATGAAAGACTTTAAGGCAAGCAGGGGATGGTTTGAGAAATTTAGAAAAAGAAGCAAAATTCATAGTGTTGTGAGGCATGTGGAGGCTACCAGCTCAGACAAATCAGCAACTGAAAGATTTACTGAAGAATTTAAAGAGTTTGCAGAGGCTGAGGGATACCTACTGCAACAGGTGTTTAATTGTGATGAAACAGGACTGTTCTGGAAAAGATTGCCTAAGAGGACATACATTACCAAGGAGGAAAAATCATTGCCTGGACACAAGCCTATGAAAGATAGGTTTATGCTTGTGCTGTGTTCAAATGCAAGTGGCAGTTTGAAAATTAAACCCTTTCTAGTGTATCATTCTGAAAATCCAAGGGTTTTTAACCCATAAAGTGCAGAAAAACCAAATGTGTGTGATGTCGAGGGCTAATAATAAGGCATGGGTGACTAGGATTTTTTTTCAGAGTGGGTGAATGAAGTGGTGTGCCCTGCCATAGAAAAATATCTGCAGGAGAAACATTTGCCACTCAAGGCCCTGCTTCACTTCGACAATGCTCCTGCTCATCCTCAAGGCTTGGAAGATGAATTGTTGCACAGATACAGTAATTTTCTCACAGTAAAGTTCCTTCCTCCTAACACCACTCCTCTAATCCCATGGACCAGAAAATCATAGCGAATTTTAAGAAACTTTATGAAAGGGCACTTTTCCGGAAATGTTTTGAAGTGACTGAAGCCACATACCTCACTCTCAAAGAGTTCTGGAAACACCATTTTAACATTTGTAGTTCTTTAAAACTCGGTGACAAAGCCTGGCAAGAAGTGACTCAAAGAACCCTGATCTTTGGCTGGAGAAAATTGTGGCCTGAATGTGTGACAGAACTAGACTTTGAGGGGTTTCAGCCTGTAAATGATGTGCCTATTGTTGAGAAAATTGTTAGTCTGGGCCGGTAAATGGGCTTGGAATTGGATGGTGATGATGTAAAGGAGTTAGTGGAAGAAGACAACGAAGAACTGACCACCGAAGAACTCCAAGCCCTTCAAAAGGAACAGCAAGAAGACCCGGCTGAGGATGTTTCTCCAGTGGAGGAGGATGAGGCAGCAGCGAATGTCCCTTCCACAACCATTAAGAAGTGGTGTCAGATGTGGGAAGAGATGCAAACTTTTATTGAAAAAGACTCACCCAGAGAAAGTTGTAGTAGGTCGTTGCATTAATCTTTTCAATGACAATGTGATGCCTCACTACAGAGACATCTTGCGCAGAAGGGAAAAACAATCTTCCATGGACAGATTTGTTGTGAGAACATCGAGCAGTGAGCCACAACCAGGACCTATTGGTATGCAGGCAAAACGTGCCAGAGAATGCACCCGAGAGAGATCCTCACTGCCTGATGTTATAATGGAAGGGGACTCTCCCTTCTAAACAGTAACACCTCTTCTCCTACTTCCTCCTCACCATCTTCCATACACCTACAGCATTCATCAGCAATGGTAAGTAATAACTTTAACATAGTTTTGTAGTGTAGATTTTGATGAATTAGGTATAAAATTTTGTTTGAAGTGAGGTTTTTGGATAGTCAGGAACAGATTAATTCGTTTCCATTTATTTCTTATGGGGAAATTAGCTCCGGTTTACAAGTTTTCGGGTTACGAGCTGTCTCTAGGAATGGATTAAACTCTTAAACCGAGGTACCCCTGTATTTCTGCCTATTTTCTTGTGTCTTTGAGGAGCAATGTCCAGCTCTTCAACCAAGCCTCCCACCTGTTGGCTGTTTAGAAAGCTTTATGAACTTTGTAATTTTTCATGTTTTACAAATAAAGCAGGAATTTAATAATATACAATATTAAGCCTTATTTTTATATCATAAGGAAAATAATACTTATGCTGGGTTTGAACTTGTAATTTAACTTTATTAAAATAATTTCTATGTCTTGTGATGGTTCTGCAAACCAAAGCAATACTGTGCTTGTGATTGAACTTTATTTAGGCACTTTCTATATCCTGTGATGATTCAGCAGACCAAAGCCACATCTGGCCAAGCGTGGCAGTCAGAAGGTATGCTTCTGATGGGTGTGAGGAGAGGGAGTGCACCACTTTGCTACCCACATGCTCCAGTCTGTAAGAACACATAAGAATATTGTTATAAAGTACTATATAAACCCACTAATCGGGACTATATGGGACCTTTTGTCCCATATAGTATCCCATATATTTAATCCCTTTGCCGGATTAGCACGTTTTCCAATTTAACGTACTTTTTCACCACGGAAGTCCTAAAGTGACCATTTCCAACTATTTTTATACCACAAACAACATAATTTGAATTGCCACATATAATTATAAAATAGTCAACTAGATACCTCCACTTACCAGTTGTAGTTCGTCTTCTTGATTGATGCAACACATCTTGAAGTTAAGAATTCTTGACAATTTATGTAACCTATTCTAATACAACATTAAAATTAACACTTAAAATTCATGTACAGTTCATGAGGCAAGGTCAATTTTGACTGCCAGCTGCTGAAGCCTCACTGGTTGAAGGTTCTTGGTATGCCTGTGACACCTCACTAGTTGAAGGGCCTTTGGTTGCTTTTCTTACAAAATAAGACAAGTATAGCTTGCCTTCTGTGTTCACTGGCCTCTTTTACGATCAGCTCTTTGGTTTGCCTCAGATACTGATAAATGTTTCTAACTCCTAGATTAACACAGTTGGATGAAAAATTAATTAACATATAGGGAGCCGGTCGGCCGAGCGGACAGCACACTGGACTTGTGATCCTGTGGCCCCGGGTTCGATCCCGGGCGCCGGCGAGAAACAATGGGCAGTTTCTTTCACCCTATGCCCCTGTTACCTAGCAGTAAAATAGGTACCTGGGTGTTAGCCAGCTGTCACGGGCTGCTTCCTGGGGGTGGAGGCCTGGTCGAGGACCGGGCTGCGGGGACACTAAAAAGCCCTGAAATCATCTCAAGATAACCTCAAGAACCTCAAGATAGGCAGGTGGATCTACAATTTCCTGACCAACAGAACCCAATGTGTAATAGTCAACAAAATAAAATCCAGCCCATCAACTGTGAAGAGCTCAGTCCCCCAGGGTACTGTGCTTGCTCCAGTACTTTCTCTCATCCTCATATCGGACAGAGACAAGAACACAACCTATAGCACTGTATCATCCTTTGCAGATGACACTAGGATCTTCATGAGAGTAGGCAACATAGAGGACACGGCAAACCTCCAGTCAGATGTAGATCAGGTCTTTCTATGGGCTACGGAAAATAATATGGTGTTTAACGAAGATAAGTTCCAGCTCGTGCGCTATGGAAAAAATGAAAATATAAAAACGGGAACCACGTACAAAACTCAGGCAAATCATAACATAAAAGGAAAAGGCAATGTAAAGGATCTGGGTGTACTCATGTCGGAAGACCTTACCTTTAAAGAACACAATAAAGTAGCCGTCACAACTGCAAGAAAAATGACAAGTTGGATAACAAGAACTTTTCACACTAGAGATGCTATACCGATGATGACACTTTTCAAAACGCTTGTGCTCTCTAGAGTGGAGTACTGCTGCACAATGACAGCCCCTTTCAAAGCTGGAGAAATTGCTGACCTGGAGAGCGTGCAGATCCTTTACTGCTAGAATCCACTCAGTAAAACACCTAAACTATTGGGACCGACTAAAGAGCCTAAATCTGTACTCCCTTGAGCGCAGGCGGGAGAGATACATAATAATTTACACGTGGAAAATATTAGAGGGGCTGGTCCCAAACCTGCACACAGAAATAACATCACATGAGACCAGAAGACATGGCAGGATGTGCAGAATACCCCCGTTGAAAAGCGGAGGTGCAACAGGTACTCTGAGAGAGAACTCTATCAACATCAGAGGCCCGAGACTGTTCAACACGCTTACGCTACACATAAGGGGCATAACTGGCAATCCCCTCACAGTGTTCAAGAGAGAACTGGATAAGCACCTCCAAAGGAGGTGCTTACCTGATCTATCAGGCTGTGACTCATATGTCAGGCTGCAAGCAGCCGCGTCCAACAGCCTGGTTGATCAGTCCAGCAACCAGGAGGCCTGGTCGACGACTGGGCCGCGGGGACGCTAAGCCCCGGAAGCACCTCAAGGTAACCTCAAGGTAACATATCAACAGAAGACATGAGTAAACTGTATTTTGTTGTCTGTGGTGTTGGTTCCTCACTGCCTTCTGCATCCTCCATCTCTTCGTCGACCTCACCAGTAGTAGATTGGAAAATCTCTTCTTCGCTCATCACACCATATCCTGGGTCATTAGCATCTCTTTCAAGCCAATCAACCACATCCTTTCTAAATTTTCACCAGCATTTCTAAACATTCCATGAATTTCATCTGTAAATCCTTCAAAATTCATTTCTTCATTCTCCTCATTGCTGACCATAGACATGAGGAGTTTTTTTCCAGGAATTCTTCAAAGTTAATTCCTTTACTTCACTCTACACCTTAGCCCAGTTATAGATGGTTTCCTTGATGGAATAGTTCTTCAAATTCTCAAGAGGATTCTTTTAGCCCAGTTATCCACACCGAGTTCCATATCTTCCTCATGAGGCAAAACCACCAAAACTTCGCTGAGCATCGTTTTGGTGTTGGTGTACAACCTCTTCGTGACACAGATAACTCCTTGATCCTTAGGCTGGATGAGAGAGGTTGTATTAGGAGGAAGTGCCATACACGTTATCTTGCCATCATGTGAGGTTAACGTATCAATTCTGGGGTGGGCAGGCAGGCGCATTATCAAGCAACAGCAAAGCCCGAACTTTGCTTGGCCTCACTTTGAGTGTCTTAACTTGATGGTCACGAACTTCCTTGCAGAAGTTTCACGTCATGGTTTCACGTCAGTTTCACATCTTCCTTTCTTGGTTTCACGTCAGTTTCACGTCATGAAACCAAGACAGAAAGATCTCCTGTGTAAACCATGCATTCTTTGAGTTATAATATTTCACAGGCAGTCTGTCCAAGCAATGTTGCAAGGCTCTTGGCTTCTTTGATTTGCCAACAATTGCAAACATGATTCTGTCTGTGCCGTTGGTATTGGCACACATCGTGGCAGACAGCCTGTCCTTGTTAACCTTACGGCCTGGCACACAACCCTCACTCCTCATAGCTAGAGTTTTTTCTGGTAAACTCCTCCAATACAGTCCAGTTTTATCAGCATTATTAATTTTATAAGAATATAAATTATTTGACAAAATGCATGTTCCTAATTTATGTTTAACCCTCAAACTGCGAGGGGTCCAAATGGCTTCAACACCCACAGGTGCAACAAAAAAAAATCAATTTTTTTTTTCTTTTTAATCTCTTTATTTGTGTTCCCTGAGCATGGGAAAAATAATAAAAAAATTTAATTGTACTTACCAACGCTGTAAATGAGCCAAGAAGATTGGTGCTGACATCACGCCTCATCTTCGCTGGACCTCTGTGCACCCGGAGTGAGTCAGGCGCAACAGAGGAGCCAGAGTTGCCGCGAATTTATTTTCACGGTATTATTTACAGTATCTATGGCGTATTTTACACCCATTTTTTTCACTGGTGTGGTTCAATATGTTCTCACTTGACGATTTGTTATCATAGAACTGTTATAAATGTATATTATATCCACATATTAGTGTCACAAGTATTTGCACAAAAATGTCTTATTTTCAATAAAATATACTATTTCATATGATTCATTTTCCATATTTACACCCACTTATTCTGTATTTACATGTTTTTGCACCAGTCTTGAACATCAAGACTGACATACTCGTCAAAACATTTGACATAGCACAGGGGGACTTGACACGCTGTGCACCAAGTCATCACCATTTTTCGTTTCTGTTGCCTCTTGGTTGTTGTCTTGCATAAATGCACTCACGCTGGCCAACAGCACGCTTTGCAGTTGGTGGTAAATACCTGAAATTGTGTGTGACAAAGACATCCTTGAAAGCGAGCCTGGGTGTTGGAGCATGGTGCAATACCGGGTTCAGAATAGGCCTCTGTATGCCAGGAATTACTTTGCCAAATTTCTCTAGTAATTGTGTCACTACAGTAAAACGCATGGCTAGGCCAGATGCTGCTGACGCGACAAAATGTTGCTTGACAACACCACACACTCCACTAGCACCAAAACTATTTTCCAATTCTAAGTCACTAAAACCGGAAAATGATTCACCTTCCTCAGACTCATCGAACAAAACATCAATATCCTGCAAGGTAGCACATGAACTGTGGGGTCTGGCATGGAGTCGAGTGAGGGCGAGGAGGCATGGGCGAGATGCTAGGCCTAGCCCTGGTGGAACCAGCATGTTCAAACTCGATGTCGGTCGTATCCACCTCTGAGGGCTGTGTGTAGTCATGATCAAAGTCAGAGTCGTCAATATCAGATTCATCGCCATCCAGGAGCAAATTCTTATTAATTTCGTCCTTGGTCAGAGGTCGCGAGGAACGCCTCGTTGAGCGGGGTCGGTTGTTGGAACTTGATGCGCTTGCCATGGTGTCCGCCGGGTAACTGAGGCCCCTACACAATGGCGGCCTACGCAGGCAACCCGTTCTCGCAAATTCGTAAAGTCAATATTGACTTATTAACTACGTGCATAGGTGATATACTAAACATAATAGATACCCTTAAAAAGATTCATAGAAAACACCGACCTTACCTAACCTTGTTAGTATCTTAAGATAAGCATCTTATTGCTTCGTAATTACAATTATTACTTAACCTGTACCTATTATAGGTTAGGTAATAATTGTAATTACGAAGCAATAAGATGCTTATCTTAACATAATAAGTAGGTTAGGTAAGGTAGGTGTTTTCTATGAATCTTTTTAAGGGTATCTATTATGTTTTGTATGTCACCTATGCACATATTTAATAAGTCAATATTGACTTATTAAATTTGCGAGAACGGGTTGACGCAGGATATTTTTCCCAGGTGGCGTTTGTTTATGGCCAGGTGCGGCCCGCCGATGACTACCCCTATCTCACGCAGGGCATTTAAATTATACAGCTAGACACGAAATCATCTATTAATGTATTCCGCGGTTTCGGTTTTGTTACTGAAATCATCTATTAATGTATTGCACGGTTTAAGGGGTTAAATGGTTCTACACTGCTTGTATCTGTACTCAATTTTTCACCAACAATTTTCCTCTTCACAATATTGTGCATTACTTTGAACCTTGCAACCCACCCTTCACTTGCTTGGAAATCCATTATTTCAAGGCTTGCTGCAAACCTCCTTGCAGCATTTCTTATTTCTGGGCTGTGAATTGTCACGCCAGCTGTGTGGTGCTGAGCAAACCACTTATACACAGCTACATCCAACTGTACATGCTTTGAAGGATTCAGAGTTCTTCTACCGCACCCTCTGCTAGTGCTTGCACCTTCACTCTCACTGGTTAGAGTGAATCCACAACTAGTGGTTGAAATGTATTTCAGGTATTGCTCGTTTTGTTTCCTTATATCAAAAGCAGTACTAGTGCCTATATTAAAGTCCTTGGCAACTCTCGAAGTCAACCGGCCACTTGCACAAAGTTGTATAACATGCAACTTGGCTTTAACCCTCAAACCGCTAGGGGTCCAAATGGCTTCAACACCCACAGGCGCAACAAAAAAAAAAATCCAAAAAATTCTTTCGTCTTATAAGTGTTCATTTTTGTTCCCTGATCATGGAAAAAATAACAAAAAATCATAGGTGGTATATTTTAGCTGCAATAGGGTAGGGAAGTCTGGCAAAAAAAGGGGCATTGACAGAGCCTTCGCCAGACGAGGTCTACTCCGCTCGAGCTGTCAGGCGGCAGTTGCCACAAATATATTATTACCTAATTATTTCAATATCTCTGATTTTTTCTTAGTTTTTTGTAGTAATATTATTCAATATTGTGTATTGTGATATATTTATATAATAAAATGTGTGAACCATCGCTGTACTTAAAATTATGGTGTGCATATTAGTGATTCAATTATTATGTTCATAAAACAATAAACAAATAGTTTTGCTGTTATTATACTATATACACTGGTTATATATAAGTATCTGCATGTTTTGCTCACCATAATGAACCACTAAGTTGGTATTGTCCAATACAGTTGGACGATGAAAGTAACATATACAATATATGTTACTTTCAGCAATGTCCCAAAAATATTTTATCTGTGGAGAGCCCCTTCGACTCCTCTTAGCTATACCGGGCTGATGTGTATATATAAGACCATGGCAACAGTCAATCGAAGGATAGACTGTTGCCCTCAAAAGAGGCATGAGGAGCAATGGCCTAAAGACACCCCTGTGTAAACGGAAGCAGTCTTTGTCTGCCATCTACCAGATCAAATAAATACTGCTGATCAAATAAATTGCAAACCAAACGCCAAACTAGCAACAGAACTCCCTAATCAGAACTAAGGAAACAAATATGACCTCACCACAAACGCCTTGCATCCATCTGCACAACCCCTCCCTCCCCAGGAGGGGGACGGGGGCTCTCAGACCTCCACGCCAGCAACTCTCCTCAGTTCAAGAGGCTGTTGCGCTGGTGATGGTCGATCACTCTGGCTCCACTCTTTGCGCAGTGCTGCAGTGTGGTGTTATTGCTCTGTTTTGGTGGTGTGTGAGCCAGAAGTAATACAAGATTACTGGAGCTGCATGCACCTAGGGCCGCCTTCCCTAGGTGTTCTGTAAGTATTGCCTTTGCGGCTTCAGGGTTATCTTCCATGAGCCATTCAGGAGCAGCTACCTCCGTGTGGTTCTGTCGCTGCTCGATGATTGCCTGCCCTTGGGGGTTCAGCTGGGGTGGTTTTTACTCCTGTTTGCCCTTGGGTTAGGAGGTAGTTTCGTCGCTGGCTGGGACGCGAGGTACTGTGCAGCTGTCTGATATATGCATAGCGACCGGTTCTGTTCTCCTGGAGACGTTGTGCTTTTGCGGGGTTTTTGTTTTGTTTTGCCTGGAGGGGGGTCTGCCAGATGTGGTGGTAGGACCACTGGTAGGTTTTTGGTGGCCCTCCACTAGGTCCTTGTGCTTGCACACATTGCATGGGGTTCAGCTTTTAGATTGTTTGCTTGGTAGCTCTGGGATAACCAGTTAGCAGTACCACGCCTGGGCTATCCATAGCAGTCAGCCTAAGGGCCCTGGAAACCCCCATTGGTGCTCAGTGATCCAATGTAGGAGACCTCTGAGTTTCACCTCGCCTTGTGCAAGTTTGAAGGTTGCTCTGTCCCCCTGTTTTGGGGTGACACTCACCGTCTGCCTCTGCCTTGCTGCTTGTTGGGGTCAGTGACACCTATGACCCAGAGTCCTGCGAGTGGTGTTCTTTGCTTGTACTCCATTCACCCAGTCCACTAGACTGATATTTGGGTGCAGGCAGCTTTAGCATTGCATGCAAGGTTTAAGTTGCAGCAACGTGCGAGGTTGGTTGCCTTTCCAGATGCCTTGCAGCTGCTCCGCTGAATAATACTGGTAGTGAGACTCGGGTGGCATTTGGGGATTGCCCCTTCCGGATCGGCGGCGGAGGCATTCGAGTCTGGTCCTCCTTCCAGAGCTTTTGGGCCACGCCAGTGGGCCCCCTTCATCCCTGCATTTCCGGTGGACTCTGCTTTTTCTCCAAAGGCAGAGGGTTTGGAGGACGGCTCGGCTCCGGGTCCTGACGTAGAGGATTCCGGGGCTGGGGAGGAGTTGACTTGGGGGGGGGGGGGGCTGAGCCCTACTTGTCCCTGCTTGGGTGTTTGGTGCCCTCGGTGCAGGGCTTGTTGTTACAGGGGGGAGGGGTTTTCCTTTCCCCCTCCCTGTATGATTCTGTTATGAGTTCGACTCCTCCCTGGGTTCGGGTTCGAGTTCTACTTGGGTTCTTCGGTTCCCTCCTTCTGGAGGTTTTTGGCTTCCCGCATCCCACCGAGGAAGGTGTGGGAGGCTCCTTGCGACTTACCTCCTGCGAGACCTGGATTACATCTCGATAATGAAGCCTTCTTTTGGAGTTTGACTCCTCTCTTTCTTTATTGGGTGCGTTACAAGGTGCCGGAGTCTTCCTGGCTAGTAGACTGCCTTTTCTTCTTAGGGGGGCTTGGCATTCGTCCTGTCGGAATGCGCACTTGAATGGCGAGAGTTGCCTATGGTCGTTCAGGTTTTCCTGGGGGAGTGAGTTGGAGCATCTCAAGGTGTGCTAGTTCACTCCTATCCTTCCTTATGATGTTGGCCAGGTGCGGCTTCACATGCAGGTTCCCTCCCTTTCGACATCCCTGGTGTGCTCGTGGGTACTTGGCTTCAGTCTTGCTCTTCTTTTCCCTGCTGGAGCTGTCTTTGGACTGTCTTGTGCTGGGTGTGGAGGAGTTGGGTTCTGGGCCAGGGTCCGGTGTGCTTGCTTTAGCAGCTTAGGCGCCGGATGCTCGTCCAAATTTTTGGAATCGTCTTGGGCCCTGGCTCTTAGATTTTCATCACCTTTTTTCCATTGGTGTTTGGAGAGTCTGAGGTGGTGCTTTTTCTGCAGGCGACTTCTAGTTGACGGCCTTTGTTGGACTTGTAGGTTCTCCGGGGGGGGGCGGAGGGCCGTAGGTTCTCCGGGGGGGAGGGCCATAGAGGTCCTGCCTGGAAGGGTCGTGCTAGGTCTCAGGGTTCCTTCGGTTGTCGTAAGCCAGTAGTGCCAGATTCAGGGCCGGCACCTCCTCTGGAGCCATTGGCGTTCTGGTCGGCGCAGTGATCACTCTTAGCATCAGTTGGACTCTTGTAGGGGTCGTCAGCCGTTTCACGGGATGCCCGTTGACGGGGCGATTGGGGGGGGAGGTTCGTGCTGTTTCCTCTCACCTGTCCCACGATTTGTAGGCATTTTGGGTTGTTTCCTCCGACCTGTGGTGGCGTTGGGTCGCTCCTCCTCCTTCAGGGGGATCGGGGCTGGCAGGGCAGGTCTCTTCTCCTGTGCTCTGTCCGGGGGTGGGTTCGCTTGGGTGTGGTCGAAATGACAATGTCCCTCAGGTGGGTTTCCACCAGTTTTCAGTTCCGAAACGGGACTGTGTGGATCTGTGATTCATACTGGACTTGTCTAGTCTGAATCCTAGGGACTATCCCCTCCTTTCAGATGACCACTCTGTCTCAGGTCCGGCTGCTTTTGGCGCTGAGTGCCTGGATGGTGTCTCTAGACCTCCGGGATGCGTATTGGTTTTATAATTTTATTGTATGCGTCCCAATTCATCCGGGGTTCAGTGACTGCCTCGGTTTTGTTGTGGGGCAACAAGCTTACCGCTTTCATTGCCTTCCATTCGGCTTGAATCTGGCACCTCGAGTGTTCACACGCCTTACTGGGTTGTGGTGACCAGTTTGCTTCTGTTAGGGGGTTCAGGTTTTGGCTTATCTCGACAACTGGCTAGTGTGGGTTCCCAGCCAGTCCGTGTGTCTGCTCGCCAGGGATATGGTTCTTTTCCAGCTTGCCGGATTCGGGTTTATGGTAGAACTGGAGGAAGTCCCTTTTGGTTCTCTCTCTGGCTGGGTCTGGTGTGGGACTCTCAGACTACTTCCTTGTCTCTCCCTCCTGTGATGCTGTTGCAGCTGCGGTCCTGCCTCCGACTGTTTTTGGAGGGCACCCGGGTCACACGTCAGTTGTTTGAGCGGCTGTGCGGGAGCCTGTACGGCGTCTGTGTAGAGTAGTGGCAGGAAAGATTATTTTGGAGGATGACCAATCAATGGGATGATTAGAATCCCTCACATGGCAGAAGAGAGCATTGTTAGTGTCTGCAGACTTAACACTTCTCTTGTGTTCTTTAAGTCTGTCATTCAGTGTACGGCCAGTTTCATGTGAGGGATTCTAATCATCCCATTGATTGGTCATCCTCCAAAATAATCTTTCCTGCCACTACTCTACACAGACGCCATCTTGTGGAATCGGCTCTGATACACAATGTACCCAACATGAACTTGAGTCCTGGCTTTGTTGCTTTGGACTCTTCCCTTTCACAGTATATACTCAAATGCTCTAATCTTTCTAACAAACGTGACTTAACCTAAGCTTACCCCTTCCATTTATCTTTCTTTCTCTTTCCTTTTCTTTCTCTCTTCTCCCCTTTTTCTGTTCATTTTCTTCTCCTACGCTCCCTTGCTATCCTCTTCTTATTCCTATTACTATCTCCTTCTCATTCGGTGGTTATATTGGGAGCTGCCTCGTATGGGCCAATAGGCCTTCTGCAGTTCTCATTATTACTACTATCCCCTACACCTTACTTTCCTCCTCAGCTCTCTCTTGCCTATTTATTGCGTGTCTCTACCTCCTATTCACAATCGACTTGAGAATGGTCCAGGACGGACCGAAACGTCGTCGTCCCTTCAACTTTTAGTGTGTGGTCAGGTCAACATACTTCAGCCACGCTATTGTGACTCATCGCCTGCATAGATTTCATTGTGATTCCAGATGATGAATGTAAACAAATAAACCTCTGCAAGAACAGTATATTAGTGTGGCACAGTTAGATGAATGAGTGGAAGTGCTAGACATTCCAGTAGTGACAACAACAGTGAAGATGGTGGCTGTCTGGCTGCATGTTACTTACTTCTTGGTAAGAGTAGTTTGAACAAGATTCCAGCAGTACACGTACCCATCCTCCGAGCCTGACATCACATGGGTATCGGAGGAAGTAAAACAACTTTCCACCTGTAAGGGCAACATGATCACTGGCTATGAGAGAATTTTACATATCATTTCAGTTTATGTAAAAAAAAAAAAACAGCGTTTAATGTAATGAAACGCCATTTTCTGGGTGAGCCCCGGAGGCTCCCTGGAGCTTATTGGGCTAATGTACTTTATATTAGACCAGGATATCAACTATGGAGTTCAGACCTACCAAGGACCAGCGCCAGAACCTTGCCTCTTCAGAGAGGTTTCAGGGAGCAATGGCCCTGGAAAACCCCATTGTGGTTGGGGTTTTCCTTATCTGCCATCGACCGGGGTACGGCACCCAGAAAGGTAGGCATAACAAAACAAACCACACATAGTAAGAAACTAAAACAAAAAACTGATCAGAGAGGTAGAAACTTCCTACAATCCCAAGGAAACGAGCAAACAAGCAAACATCACACTTTACTGCCGCGCCGATCGTCCGCGCAGCCCTCTCCTCGCCGAGAGTGGGAGGGGGGAGCCCCGGACCTCACCGCGCTGGTTGCCTAGCACCAGTTCAGAAGCTAAGCTTCAACCAACATGAAAAAAACACCGACCGGTGGGAGGGAGAGTTTGCCAGGGAGCTTCCGGGGCTCACCCAGAAAATGCCGTTTCATTACATTCAACGCTGGTTTTCTGTGGGGAGCCTCTACGGCTCCCTGGAGCTACATACCCAAAGAGAAGGAAAATGGGGACTTACCCGGGAGATGGCCACCACAAACTCCTCAACACGAAGTCGAGACAACTGGCTGCAACCTGCAACCCAAAGCAACACAAGAACGCCCAGGAGCAGGCACGTTCACCAAATAATGGGCGGCCAGGACCCTGTTCGGTCTCCAAAATCCACACGCACGAATATGACCCCAAGACATGTAACTGAAAACGGCAGTCAAAGCTGCAAATTTCCGAAGGTCATGGGCGCGAGGATAGACAGCAGGCTGGCTAGACTAAATAACCCTGTGGACAACCTGTTCGCAACCTGGTTTCCCTTGTTCCCTGTTCCCGAGCCCTTGATGGAACAGGGAACAAGGGAAACTGGATCAACCCAAAGCACATCCTCAGCCACCCCAGCCGAGGCGTGCAGGTAACGGCGAAGAGCCGCAACCAGGCACAACACATGATGCACCCCCGGCCGAAGCAATCAAGCATCAACGACTCAAAGGCCCCTCCGGAAAGCAGCTGTCTCATTCTTCACCAGAAAAGACGGAGAAGGCTGCAAATATACAAACCTACCCCCAGGACCAAAAAAGCAGAAACCCCTGTGCCGGAGGAGAGCATGAAGCTCCCCTACTCGACCCCCAGAGGCCAATGTCAACAAATACAGGGCCTTGGAAAAACAATCTTGGACCGAAGGGGTCACCACAAACTGAGGAGAGGAAAGATAAGAGAGCACCCTGTCCAAGGACCAGGACGGCTCAGGCGGTGCATGAGCAGGTCGGAGGTGAAACATTGCACGTAAAAGCTTACAGAACTGGGTGGATGTGACATCCACCCCGAACGCGAGCTGGATCGGCTCCGCCAGCGCCGCACAATACGAGACGACAGTATTAGGCATCAAATGACGGTCCTGAAAAAGCCAAGAAACCCAATCCGAAAGAGAAGACAACTTACGAAGAGCAAGAAAATGGCGAAAAGAACGGCAGGAAACTTCATACTGTCGCCGAGACGAAGCTCTCAGGTGGGACACCATCAATGAAGCCACTTGATCACCATAGAAATGATGATACACCTGGTGGGAGGGGGTGGCTGGCTAGCAGGTGGGAGAGGGTGGCTGGCTAGCAGGTGGGAGGGGGTGGCTAGCTAGCAGACAGGTTAGCTGGCTATCAGGCTTGTTGGATAGCAGGTGGGCTGGCTAGCAGCCAGGCAGGCTGGCTGGCTACCAGGCTTACTGGCAAGCAGGCAGGCGAGCAGGCTGGCTGGCTGGCTAGCAGACAGATTAGCTGGCTAGCAGGCGGGCAGGCTGGCTGGCTGGCTGGCTGGCTGGCTGGCTGGCAGGCTGGCTAGCAGGTTGGTGGACTGGCTGGCAGGCTGGCTGGCTAGCAGACAGGTCGGCTGGCTAGCAACCAGGCTGTCAGGCTTGCGGGCCGGCTGGCTGGCTGGCTGGCTGGCTGGCTGGCTGGCTGGCTGGCTGGCTGGCCGGCCGGCTGGCTGGCCGGCTGGCTGGCTGGCTGGCTGGCCGGCTGGCTGGCTGGCTGACTGGCCGGCTGGCTGGCAGGTTGGCCGGCTAGCAGGCGTTCGGGCGGGCTGGCTGGCTGGCTGGCTGGCTGGCTGGCTGGCTGGCTGGCTGGCTGACTGACTGACTGACTGGCTGGCTGGCTGGCTGGTTAATTGACTGACTGGCTGGCTGGCTGGTTAATTGACTGACTGGCTGGCTGGTGGGTGGGCTGGCTAGCAGGTGGGCTACTGCTATTTCTCCCTTCCCAAGGGTCTTGCTCTTACATAATTCCCTTTCCCAGGGTGACAAAGGGGGAAAATCAAAATTCATGTAAATTTGAAGAATTTACGTAAATTTTTCTTAATAACTTCTGAAATAAATATATAAAATCCAAGTGGAGCTACTAGCCAGCTAAATGAAAACAACACTGTATCCCATAACTCAGACACAGGGTGTCTCTCTTACAAAATGACATATGAAAAACAAAAACCTGTTTATAAATACCTTATATTCTTTACTGGTGTGGCCAGTATACTGAGAGAGAAGTTCTCCAGTTTCTCGATCCATGAGACGTATAGAAGAGCCCATAGTTGAGGAGAGAACACACTGGCCATCGCCACTAAATGATGCACATGTCACACTTTCTGGCATATAAAGTATACAAAAATCAGTGTTGAATGTAATGAAACACCAGTTTCTGGGTAAGCCCTGGAAGCTCCCTGAAGCTATCGTCACTGCGAAAGTGCCATACTACCTAGTGTCATTAGTTGCAGAGTTCTTTGCCTACTGGGGACCACCATCCGGAACCTGGCCCCCCCTCACAGGGGCACAGAGAGCGATAGCCTATGATCACTTTACATTTAAAGGATATCATCTTTGCCATCACTAGGGAAGGCATCCAGAAAGATAGGTGAATCAAAACAAACCACTGCCTGGTTAAAAAAAATGCAACCAAAGCCCCCAAGCCGTGGTTGGAAGCATTCTATGTCTGCCATCGACCGAGTCAGGTACCCAGAAAGGTAAGCATCCCAAAACAAACCCCTATTCTGGTGAAAATATTGCTACGAAAAGCCAAACAAGTAGATAGAACTCCCCTAAAAGAAATGAGCAAACGAGTATGACATCACACATCGCTGCACCGCTGTCTTCACAGCTCCCCCTCCACAGAAGGGAAAGGAGGTACTCCCAGACCCTCCACGCCGGCCATCCACCTGTCAGTTCTGAGGCTGGATGTCGAAACATGCGAAAAAATGCCGACTGGAGGAAGGGAGGGAGGGATGCCGGGAAGCCTCCAGCTCTCACCCAGAAAATAGTGTTTCATTACATTCAATGCTGGTTTTCTTGGGCGGGGAACCCCTTCGGCTCCCCAAAGCTAACTACCTACAGAGAAAAACATAGCGACTTACTCGGGAGGTGGTCGCTGCTCACTCCTGAACTCGAAGTCAAGACAACTGGCTGTAACCGCCGACCCAAAGCGACACAGGCCCTCCCTCCATCTCTCCCTCCCTCCCTCCTTCCATCCCTCCCTCCCTCCTTCCATCCCTCCCTTCAGCCCTCCCTCCATCCTTCCATCCATCTCCATTCTCTCCCTCACTGCCTGCCTACCTACCTCCTAAGCTCTGCCTGCCTGCCTCCTTCCCTGCCTCTCCCTCCCTGCCTACCTCCCAGCCTCTTCCTGCCTGCCTGCCTACATTTCAGCCTCTCCATCCCTACCTGCTTGCCCATCCACCCACCAGTCAGCCATTACTGACACAATGAGTGCATTTGGAGCCGACATGGTGCATGGATGTTCCTTGATTGTGCAGATATGTCTAACAAAGTCACGGAATGAACACTCCAGCCTTTTGACAAATCAAAACAATGTGCCATTGTTTTGATTTGTTTGCCAATATGAATCTGTGACATCACAGGGTAGAAGGCACTAGAGTGGTGGACCAAGTGGCTGTCTGTACAAAATATATCTTACCTGAATGTTACTTGAAAAATTACAGACACTTAATTTCGGAAATACCGGAGCTCCGGAAATAACGACCAGGGTACAGCCCGATATAGGCCGTTAAATCGAGTGGATACACCCCCGACAGCCTTGCAGTCGAGGAAGGGCACCACGTATACCGGGAGACTCCTCAACCACGCCAACGCGAAGAGATCCACGTCCGGAGTCCCGATCGTCTGGCACAGCCAACTGAAGGAGTCGGCATCGACTGTCTATTCCGTGGAAAAGGGAAGGAAACGAGACAGGCCGTCCGCCAGGACGTTGGACACCCCCTGGACGTGAACTGCCAGGAGAGCCAAACCCCGAGAACTCAGCAGACGAGTAACCCGAAGTGACCAGCCCCAAAAGAGCCAAAGACTGCATCGAGCCCCCTGTTGGAAATTTCCAACACTAATACAATATTATTGTATTATTCTTATAAACTATTACTATAATCTACTAATTACTGTAGTAACTAAAATTAACTAACAGTAGTGTTCACTTGAACTAATAATTGTATCTGTACAATAATGCTGGAATTCTTACGTAACCAAGCACCAGTATTGCGTCAGATTCTACCAAGTTAAACACATTTATATCCAGTGTGTTAGAGAATTGAGTGTGATTCTCTAAAATCATCAGTATTCCGTGTGATAATTATTTACAGATACTGTAACCTGACTCCCAAATAATGTCAAATCGAGAGTTTTTAGTTATAATTGTTATCAAGTAATGAATTTACCGTCACGCGTGAATGCCATGGAGAAAACTAAAATCATCTCCATTTCTCGTTTACCTCCATAAGACGAGAAAGTAATAATATTTAGCTCCCTAGAATTACAACCCAGCCTTTATCAAAGCATTTTAGCCACAACTGCGCGAAGTAATATTATTCGTGATAAATAATTTGTGTGGCGAATGCGGGACGCGGGGTGGAGGGGGAGACGCCATTGTGGTGGACGACAGCTCGAGGAGAAGTCGCCAGTGTGCGGCGTGAAGACTTGTTGCGGAATTGAGCAACTCGTTTTGGTGTCAGAGTCTAGGACACGTTGCGGTGAAGTTGTCAGCAAGATTTAACCTGATACTCATCCCAGAACTAGTTAATTTGTTCTACGTGATCCGTCGTGACCGACCAAATAAGCGCGTCGACATCCAAGCCAAGCTAGCTACCACGTGTTCGCCATTGTGACGCTAGAGCCTGGGACGCGGTTTCGGCAAGCTTCAACTTATTCAGTACCCTATTAGCTAAGTATATATATAACTCCCTTTTGATGCATCATTAGAGATTGTATATGGCAGGGTAGCTTGTCGTTACGTCGAGCAACTTAAACAAAACCCATGTTAGTATTCTAGATTTATTTATTTCCATTTTCTTGAATATAGATATTTAGTAGCCTAGTACATTGCTGCGTAATATCCCTTAAATTACAGCTCGCGTGTGAGGCATCCACGAGCTGTTACTTTACACGTGTTATTCATCTCCCAGCGTTCTACGAGGAATTCCGGAGATCCCGAGGATGATTCATAACTGATGTCTTTGAAAACGTCTTCAAGCTAAGACTTTTCGTATTTCCTTAATTATTCAAATTATCAGTATTTTAGTTATCATTTATAGAATGCTGTACACTGGAGATAATACGTGTTTATTATAATGATTAATTTCTGATGTTGATCTATATTCTTATTGGTGATAAATTTTCTATTGATTCTTTAATTGGTCATAAGATTAGGTTATTACACAATGAACTGGTGCACGAACCACACTGGTTCCTAGACATATATGAAGTTCTAGCAATAACCCCCCAATGTAGGTGTTTGAGGCTTTGATTCCAGTAAATTATTTATACAGCCCATTAATTACTCAAGTGATTATATTTCCTAATATTTATCCATAGTCACTGGTTCTTCCAGGAATTTCTAATGATCACATTTTATTAGTTTCCCTCTTTACTATAAAAGCGGGTGGTCCTTCGTAATTGATTTCATTACTTTAATAATTAAATAAATAGAGTCAAGCCCCAAATGTCCCACACCCCCTCGATTCAGCCAATGAACTACCAGGGAGTAATCCGAATGGAGCCGGATCGTCGATCCGCAAGTGACTCGAACCCTCCGGAGCGACATCCACACCATCGCAAACCCCCGGATCGTGCTGTGAACCCGACGGAAGAACAGACCCCCACCGCCCCTGGCCAGCCTGGTGAGCACTGGTCACAAAATCCCAGCCAAGAGACGACGCGTCCGTGTACACATCGAAAGAGGGCTCAGGTAGGCACCAAGGCACTGAACCCCGAAAAACTCGAAGAGGAAGCCGGCAATGCGGCAACCGATGCAAAGCCTCCTGAGGCCGAAACCAACGATCGCGAGAGAGGCAGAAGGGCCATCCCCAAAGGAACCAGAACAGCCGACGAAGCCACACATGACCTGGAGGGTAGACCATCATGGCAAAGTTCAGGCTCCTGCACAAACTCTCGAGCAACCGCTTCATGACCCGGGAGCCTCTCAGGAACAGACGAAGGCGGGAACGCAGACGGAGCACAGCCGCCGGGGCAAGAGACAAGGAAGAGGTACGAGCGTCCCAAACCAGACCCAGCCAAGACCGAACCTGAGAGGGAACCAGATGGTACTTCCTCCAGTTCACCAGGAACCCGAACCCGGCAAGCTGGGAAAGAACCAAATCCCTGGAGAGCAGACACGCGGACTGGCTGGGAGCCCAAACCAGCCAGTCATCAAGGTAGGCCAGAACCCGGACACCTAATAAATGAATACGAGCCACTACGACCCGAGTAAGGCGTGTGAAAACGTAAGGCACCAGATTCAACCCAAAGGGAAGACAACGAAACCTTGATGCCCCACAACAAATGGAGCAGAGTAGTCATCCTGAAGGTGGGGCAATAAATCCATGGGTTCAGACGGGACTACAGTCTGTACCTTGGAATACGAGTGTCCCTGAATACGAGTTTTTCGGAATACGAGCAGGATTTGCTCGGAAAATGTGCCTCGGAAGGCGAGGGTTACCTCAGAAGGAGAGTTTGTTGATACGCGTACAGGCCGACCTAGCGCGTGGTGGTGGTACGCCGATCGTCGTCCCTCACCCCTCAGTTTACCAGTGCCTCGCACCCAGTGACTATCCCACGTTAATTCTTCACCCGGATTTTCAGTGTTTTTTTTTTGGATTTTTGGTCATTTGACCATAAAAGTTGTTATTATATATCTCGCCATGGGTCCCAAGAAAGTTAGTGGTAAGGTTCAACCTAAGAAAATAGTGTGGCGTTTCGGGCTATCGAGCGGCAACACTGAAAAAGAGTATACTCTTTTCACTGTCCTGACATTAATTTTTGATGTACGTATTATATTTTTGTACCAATGTGTTCGCAATAGAAAGTTCTAGAAGAACATAAGTATAAAATGTCACACAAGGATGCGTTAGACCAGCACCAAATAAAAAACTACGTCGATTACACTTATCGTGTCAACAATACAATGGTCTTACCCCGAGGTGCAATGCATAGCATTGCACCTCGATGGTGCAATGCTATGCAGTTCTCCCAAATAGGCTATGCGGCAGCCAGATATAGCTTGGAGAATCTCCATCTAATACAATAAAGCATTCATGAAACAAGTATTTTATAACATTTTATTATCCTCTTAAGAAATTTAGGAGAAAACGGAAATTTCATGGTGGACATTTTCAAACTATCCCAAATTCGATCACATAACAAATAGAGTTTATAGAAATATTTTTTCTCGTGACTCGTGAGCAAGTCCGCTGTGACACCTCAATACAAAAAGTGGTAATGCTCTTGAGCGCCGTGATAACGCTAAAGTGTTAAGAAAATGTGTAATTACCTAAGTGTAATTACCTAAGTGTAGTTACAGGATGAGAGCTACGCTCGTGGTGTTCCGTCTTCCCAGCATCTTTGTCATATAACGCTTTGAAACTACTGACGGTCTTGGCCTCCACCACCTTCTCCCCTAACTTGTTCCAACCGTCTACCACTCTGTTTGCAAAAGTGAATTTTCTTATATTTCTTCGGCATCTGTGTTTAGCTAGTTTATATCTATGACCTCTTGTTCTTAAAGTTCCAGGTCTCAGGAAATCTTCCCTATCGATTTTATCAATTCCTGTTACTATTTTGTATGTAGTGATCATATCACCTCTTTTTCTTCTGTCTTCTAGTTTTGGCATATTTAATGCCTCTAACCTCTCCTCGTAGCTCTTGCCCTTCAGTTCTGGGAGCCACTTAGTAGCATGTCTTTGCACCTTTTCCAGTTTGTTGATGTGCTTCTTAAGATATGGGCACCACGCAACTGCTGCATATTCTAGCTATGTAGTATGTAGTGAAGTATGGGAAGAATTGCAAAGTTTTGTTGAAAAAACTCGCCCAGATAAAGCTGTAGCAGGCCATTGCATTGACCTTTTAAATGACAATGTGATGTCTTACTACAGACAAGTGTTAAAATGTAGGGAAAAACATGTGTCTTTAGACAGATTATTAGTAAGACAAGCAAGTCTTAGTGGTATGCAGGCAAAACGTGCCAGTGTGTGCACACCAGTGAAGACCTCACTGCCTGATGTTATAATGGACGGGGACTCCCCTTCCAAACAGTAACACCTCTTCTCCTCCCTCCTCCTCACCATCTTCCATACGCCAACAGCAAGGTAAGTAATAGCTTGAACATAGTTATGTAAGTTTATTTAGATAAATTAGGTATAAAATTTAGTTTGAAGTGAGGTTTTTGGGTAGTCAGGAACGGATTAATTCATTTCCCATTATTTCTTATGGAGAAACTAGCTTCGGATTACGAGTTTTCGGAATACGAGCTGTCTCCAGGAACGGATTAAACTCTTAAACTGAGGTACCACTGTAGTCCAGAATGAACCGGAGGTCTGCGCAGTCCCGTTTTGGGACTGGAAACAGGCGGGAAACCCACCTGAGGGATGAGGTGGGTTTTGACCACGACCAAGCGAACCCACTCCAAGATGACCTGACAGAGCGCAGGAGAAGAGGCCTGCCCCCGTCAGCCCCGAACCCCCGGAGGGCGGAGGGGCCACCCAATGCCCCCACAGGCTGCACATAACAACCCAAAAAGCCCACGAATCATGAGACCAGGCAAGCTTCCCCCCCCCCCTCCCCCCATCGCCCATTCAATGGGACAAACCACAAAAGGGGCAACGCACCTTACGAGAACCTGAGTGGCGGACAGGGCAATCCCCGCGCCGACCAGAAAAAGACAGAACCGAAGGCTGCGCCTGCCCCGAATCTGGCACTATTGGCCTACCGCGAGGAACGGAGCCCCGAGCCCTGGCACGACCCTTCCGGGAAGGCACCCCACAAGCCCCCAGAGCACCAACAAATCAGACATAGGCCGACAACTAACCGAAGCCGCCTGCAAGTACTGCACCACACTAGACTCTGCAAACAGCAAAGGACTAAAGGGCGAAGACAACTCGAACAGCTAGGGCCCAAGCGGATTCCAAGGAAGAAGCAAGCACCACCTGCCAACACGCGAGGCGAGAAGCTTAGAACTGCGAAACCATATTATGCAGGAGTGGTGCGAAGAGCTTCAACAAAGCAGACAACGCCTGCACAGCAGAGAGCAGTGCCCCAGATCCGGCAGCGGCCCCAAGCTCCCCCAGATCCGGCAGCAGCCCCAAGCTCCCCCAGATCCGGCAGCGGCCCCAAGCTCCCCCACATCCAATCCGAGGACAGCTCAAGGAGGGAAAAGAAACGCAGGGCTGAAGCAAGCAGGCCACGAGTACGCAAATCCTCCGCAACCTAGGGAGCTGCACATGAAGCTGCACAACACCAACATCTCGCAGAAGGGCAGGGGTGAATAAACAAGCATTGAGGTGCTCGAAGTCGCTTTCCCCAGGAAAACCTGAAACGGCATCTGAATCTCTAGCCAGTCAAGCGCGCGGGACTGACAGAATGTGTGCCAAGCCTCCAACAAAAATAGGGGACAGTCTACCAACCAGGACAACTCCAGAACTTCGTAACGAACTGGAACTGGACGAACCGTACACGAAGGAAAGCGGATCAATTACGAAAGCATAATCCAAGTCACGCAGGAGGTAAGCCACAAGGGCTTCCCGCACCACAGAAGACGAAATGCGGGAAGCCAAAAATCTCCGGAAAGACAGAACCGAGGAACCCGCAGGATCACAGAACTGAACCTGGGAAGGGGTAGACACCAAATCCAATTCGTATGCAGAGGGAGCAAAAGAGAACCCCTCTCCTTGTAACACTAAGCCCTGCTCTGAGGGCAGAAAAACCCAGGCGGGGTCCAACAGAGCCCAAGGCCCCCAAGTCAACCCCTCTCCAGCCCCGGAAACCTCCCCATGAGGACCCGGGCCCGCGCCGGCCTCCAAACCCCCCACTTATAAAGAAAAGTGGGAGCTGCCGAAAAAGCAGGAACGAAAGGGGCCCATTGGCTAGACCCAGAAGCTCTGGCTGAAGGCCCAGGCTCGAATGCCTCCACCGCAACCCCAGAAGGGGATACCCTCGAGACTGCCCGAGTCTCAACACCAACTAGACCCTGCCCCGACTCCGAAACCCTCAGACACTTTGGAGCCGGAAGCAAGGGGGGGAGGAACCGGATGAACAACAGAGGGGAAAGGATTAGGAGGGGCGGACGGAACCAGAGCCGAAGCGATTCTCACTCCCAAGTCCGGGTCCCTATAAGAAAAATGGGGCAATCTCAGGGCATCCGGGGCTGCAACCAGCTTAGCACGTTACAGCAACCTAAATCTAGCATGCAACACCGTAGCTGCCTGCACCCACATATCATTATCAGAGGCTTGGGTGAATTGGAGCACATACAGATAACACACATCGCATGACTTTGGGTCAAAACAATCATCCACCCAACAGGCAGCATGGCGGAGGCAAAACCAGCGAGTGTCACCCTGAGACAAGGGGACAGAGCAACCTTCGAAC
Source organism: Procambarus clarkii (assembly GCF_040958095.1). Classification (NCBI taxonomy): domain Eukaryota; kingdom Metazoa; phylum Arthropoda; class Malacostraca; order Decapoda; family Cambaridae; genus Procambarus; species Procambarus clarkii. Next base: position 6,555,649 of record NC_091176.1, on the reverse strand, counting down.
TCACAAGACGCGAGGGGAACTCAAGGGTCACATCCACTGAACCATGTAGTCACCGTGGGGTTTCCCTGGGCCCTTAGCCTTGGTTACATGCTAAATGAAGCCCAGGCAGGGTACTGCGAACCGGCACCCAAGTCTATCAAATAAACCTCTAAAGCTGAACCCCCCCGGGACGTGTTCACTTACAGGGGCCAAGCGGGGAGGACCACCAACACAGAATTATAGATACATGCATATATATACCCCAAGAACAGCAATGGGAGACCACAAAAGCAGACCCCCACCAGGCAGAAAAACAAAAGCAAACGAAAACCCCCTCAAGAGGACAACGTACCCAGGCGGAACAGAGCCGGCCGCTGTTAATGGTGAAAACTAGCTGTGCAGTACCCCGTGCCACTACCAATGACAAAAACTACCCCCCTATCCAGAGACAAACAAGGGCAAGAAAAACCCCAGCTGACCCCAAGGGCAGTCAATTACCGAGCAGTAAACGGCACAGCGGAGGTTGATACCTGGTTGATGGGGTTCTGGGAGTTCTTCTACTCCCCAAGCCCGGCCCAAGGCCAGGCTCGACTTGTGAGAGTCTGGTCCACCAGGCTGCTGCTTGGAGCTTCTCGCAGGGCCACATACCCACCACAGCCCGGCTGATCCGGAGGTAGATCCCGAAGTGACTTGTAGAAGGTGGCCCCAAGCCCCAAGGGCAGTACTAACAGGGCACCTAGGAAAGGTGACCCTAGGCACATGCAGCCCGAGTACTGTGGAATACGTCTCCTGGCTCACGCACCCCGGAAGAGACAGCCCACACCACAAGGAACAAAACTGAAACAAAACTGGAGCCAGAGGCAGGACCGCACCAGAATCCCATCAGCCAAGAACTGAGGAGTGGGTTGCCGGCAGTGGGTCTGGGGCTCCCCCTTCACCCACCTGGGGAGGGGGGGGGTTGTGCAGACAGTAGCACGGCAACATGACAACGTCATGCTAGTTTGCTAATTTTCATTTGGGGAGTTCTGTCTAACTGTTCGGCCTTCGGTCGCAATAATTTTACCAGAATAGGGGGTTTATTTTGGGCGCCTACCTTTCTGGGTGCCTGTCCCGGTCGATGGCAGACATAGAATGCTCCCAACCACAGGAGTGGTCTCTATAAGCCATTGCTCCTTGTGCCTCTCTAGAGGGAGCCAGGTTCTGGCTCGTGGTCCCCGGTAGGCAAGAACTTCATGCATTGACTGATGCCAGAAAGATGTACATATCCATTCAGCCAGGATAGCTCCAGGGAGCCGACGGAGTTCCCGCCCAGAAAACGCACAAGAAAGCGAGTGGAACAGAGCAGAGTAAGGGTGGCATCCACACTGAATGCAAGAAGCAGCGGCTCCTCCAATGGCATGCGATACGAAGTGATAGTAATAGGCATAAGAGGCCACTCCAGATAAAGTTGAGAGAGAGAGAGAGAGAGAGAGAGGACAAAACAACCTGGTCTGAAATCAACGAAAACCAACGAAGAAAAAGAAAATGACAGACAGCCAAGAAACTGTAGCATGTCCAGAAGCTGTCTTTCGTGATCGCTTTGGCTTGGGTTCGTATCCTAGCCGGGGAGGAAATACTGGGTGCCAAACCTTAACACTAGCCACTATTTAAACCCAACAGTAAAATGGATACAGAGGAGCACGTGCTTTGCGAACCCCTCAGGGATGAGACCTGTCGAGTTACGTGTGAGTTTGTAAACCAGAAATGTAGGAAAAGGGGGGGAATGGGGAGGGGGGGATGGGGGGGGAGGAGAGGAGGAGGAGGAGGAGAAGAAGTAGGAGGAGGAGAGGAGGAGAAGAAGAAGAGGAGGAGGGAGGAGGAGAGAGGGAGAAGGAGGGAGGGAGAAGGAGGGAGGAGGGAGGAGGAGGGAGGGAGGGAGGAAGGGAGGAGGACGGGGGGGAAGAAGGGTGAGGAGGAGGGGAGGAGGAGGAGGGAGGGGGGGAGGGGGGGGAGGAAGAAGGGTGAGGAGGAGGGGGAGAGGAGGGAGGAGGAAGGGGGAGGAGGAGGGAGGGAGGAAG